>NC_034177.2:74381114-74683383 GCF_002021735.2 Oncorhynchus kisutch | reverse complement strand
TGTAGTGTTAAACAGACAGCTATGAAAAATATAGATGAACATTCTCATAGTAAATAGTATAGTCTGCAGCTTATTATGAGGTATTCTAAATCAGGTTAGCAAAAACTTAAAACTTCCTTATTAACATTAGAGATCACACACCAGCTGTTGTTAATCAAGAGACACGCCCCTTCTCCCTTCATCTTACCATTCGGTCTTGACAATGCATAGCAAAACCAGCGAGACATCGTCACAACTGATTGGCTCAAATGCATTAAGAAGGAAAGAAAATCCACAAATTATCTTTTAACAAGGCACACCTGTTAATTGAAATGCATTCCAGGTAGCTACATCATGGAGCTGGTTGAGAGAATGCCAAGAGTTTGCAAAGCTGTCATAAAGGCAAAGGGTGGCTACTTTGAAGAATCTCAAATATAAAATATATTTAGATTTGTTTAAAACTTTTTTGGTTACTACATAATTCCATATATGTTATTTCATAGTTTTGATGTATTCACTATTATTCTACAATGTAGAAAATAGTCAAAACAAAGAAAAACCCTTGAATTAGTAGGTGTGTCCAAACTTTTGACTGGTATATTCATGTCCTCGTTCAGCCACAAGAAACATAAGATATTACAGTGTTTCAGGTCCCATTGATAGGATAGCCTCAAACAGGAGCTCATCCAGTTTGTTCTCCAGTGATTGCACATTACCCACGCTAATGCTGGGTAGTTCTGACTGTGTTAAAAACTGATAGTGAATGTTTTGAGGCCAAGAATACTTGCTAGCTACATAATTAATTGCACAATCACTGTCTAATTAATGTGCCACCAGTCAAGAACAGAAAGAAAGAGGGCACAAGAGTTTTATTCAAAGAAGTTCAAATGACTGTAAGTAAGGTTCTTGGAAACTGCCTGCATATTACTCCTGGCAAACTATCTGGAAAATTTGAGTGCTTTAAGGTCTTGAACTTCATCACAGTAATTATGGGTCATGAAGGTGTGTTCCATGTGTTAAGACTTTGTTTGTTGTTATCATGAACAGACAAACAGGCAGAGAGGGAGTGATAGAGAGGCCACAAACCAACAGGCATGATAGTGAGAAGTGCCTCTCCAAACCCGTAGAGTTCATAAACTGATGATCTGTCATAGTATGAATCAATCGGAATGATCATATATCAGTGCCTCCAGGATTCTGCAATTCTGCGATCTCAATGCGAGGGCTTGCAAATTTTACCAATCCCACACCATTTCTGCATAAAACAGTCAAATCATCTCAATATTATTGCACAAAACTGACCCATCACAGCAGTACAAAAACAAGGCTCGCAATATATGGTTCAATCAAGCCACACGTCAACAAACTATATCCCCCTCATCGGCACATTTTCAAGACAATTGGATAAAATCATTGCATATTGCCATGCAAAATTTCAGAATTGATTGCAGCATAAATCTGGAGGGTGTATTGCATGCATGCAGAGGCGCAGCCATGATGATATTTTATTTTGGATAATTGTGTCAGTTTGACCTTTTCAAAAAAACAAACATGTTTTAACTGTGTATGTTGCTGGTTATTATCACAGAATAATTAGTGTATTATAATTAGAATATATTACGTTAAGTTTCAAACCATACAGTAAGTTGAGCAGCAGTAGTACTGTAACAATCTGACATAGGGGAAGTGAGAAAAATACTAGGAAATTAATCAACAGCAGAGAAAGAGTACAAATGGTTTGTTATTGAATATATCCATATTAACAGTGGATATTCAGTATTCAGTACAGTATGAATGGCCATGGCAATGAAACTGTACCAGACTAAGTGCCCCTTTTCTAATTCCTTTTGATTAAATGTGTAGTAGTCTGAGTGTAGTTGTTTGTGATGAAATATGTGATCTAACTGCCCGACACTCCAAAAATAATAAGGTAACATTTGTACATTTTAGTCATTTAGCAGAGCTTACATTAGTGGATTCAACATAAGACAGTTAGGTGAGACACCAAGGTTGATATAGTAGTCTGTCAAAGTAATCAGACCAGATATTTTAATATATTTAACTTTAACTATATATTTCACTGCTTCACTTGAGTAAAACATTTTAAACTTCTTCAACTAACACAAAAATACTTTTAAAGTGTTAAAGTGCTGAAGCAAGTCACAATATTTTACTTAATGTAAACTTAAATTTCTAGTCATTCAGACTGCATTCGTGTGCTCAATACTAAAGGAGAAAAAACATGTATTCCAAAGAAAGACACTTGGGCTCAGTGTGACAAATGCAAATAACCTGTAGCGAAATAAATTGGACCAAACTTGACATATCGTACCATCTGTTCCCGGCCTTCTCATCTGAAGTACATAGTGGGACATTGCCATGTTGGCACAAAAGTACTCAAAAAATGAATATGTGTCTCACAAAGTAAACACCCCATCGTGACACGACAATGTATACGCTTATTCATAAACTACTACCTGCACTCCACTGGCAACATGCACACAAAAGCAACATACCCCTCCCCTGGGAAACATAGACAAGATACAGGTAAGAAAGGTTTTTCTTGAATACTGGATTGATAACAAACATTTCTCAAAAGGCAGGAAGATATTGACAACAATTTTAATGAGCTACAGGGAATATGTCTGAGATATTAATATGTTAACAACTGTCGCTGTATGCGACATTAGCATCAATTAACGCTGAAGAAAATGTTTTTCAGTGTGGGTCACACATTTTTATAGTTAATGTCTAACTGTATTTAGCAACATTAAATAGTTTGTATGTAGCGGAAATAGTGCATCACTACACACATGATGATGGCCCTCTTTGGGCTCATAATCACACTCATACAGTATTTTGTATTTATTATGGATCCCTATTAGCTACTCTTCCTGGGGTCCGTAAAACAGTTAAACCATTTTAAAAACATTACAATACATTCATTACAGATTTCACAACACACTAAGTGTGTGCCCTCAGGCCCATACTCCACTACCACATAAATCTAGGCCTAGATTGATTTGCATAGCATACAGTAGCTCCTACCGACAGGAATGCTACCATTGACAGCCCTTGCCCTGCCAATCTTAGCAAATGTAGGACATATTCACATCAGATTTTACAGACAATTTTTATTTGATTATACAGAGGTGTATCCAAGGTGGCATAGCAGTTCAGACGTCTTTTGTCCTCGTCTTGTCGTGTCCTGTATATATATATATTTACAACTTTTTCACGTACATTTTATTTTTATTTTCCATCAACTCATCTTCAAAACACTCTCCTGCAACCCGCCTCACCAATGTATATTTATAAAAAAGTATTATTTACCTCAGATCTGTAATCCTCCAAGAAGCTAGCCAGAAACTCCAAGAAGCTAGCCTGAAACTAGCCAGAAGCTAATCCAGAAGCTAGTTCAGAAGCTAGTTAGCTCCTTTACTGGCAAATCGTTAGTATTCAGCTAACCACGGTTTGTGGTCATCAGCTATCCTTTAGCTCGAAAATCTATCGCCAGTTCTGTACGGCGCAGCGCGGCTCGGAACGGAACATACCGGACCAATTTTTCTCTCCATGTCCCTGGATTTCGACTGCTCTCTGGACATTCATACCCGGATCTCACAGCTAGCTAGCTGCTATCCGTGTGACTATCGGCCTTCGTCGATTCCGGAGCAAACATAAATTATTCCGGAGCTAGCAAGCTCCGTCAATCACTCCTGAGTTCCATCAATCACACCTGGGCTGCAGTCACCTATCCGGACCCGTTTTACTGCCTTCGCGGAGCCCCACCGGGCCTTCACAACTGGACTGCCGACGTTATCTACCCGAAGGAGTTATTCGGCTGGCTCCTCCGTCGCGACGTTACCTGAACGCCCATCTGCGGCCTGCTAACCGTTAGCTGTCTTACCGGCTGCTATCTGAATAGACAATCGGACAATTTTTTTTATTTTTTATTATTATTATTATGTTTTCTTCTTTGGCCTCTATAACTATATCTATTGTTTTTATTTTTGTTGTTGTTGTGTGATTTGGATTAATCCCCTCTACCACACGGAACCCCACTAATCTACTGACGGAACGCAAGAGGTGGCTAACAACAGACCTCCATCCTATGCTAGCTTGCTACCGATGCCCTGGCTAGCTGTCTAAATCACCAACCAACCTCTCCACTCACTGGACCCTTTTGATCACTCGACTAAGCATGCCTCTCCTTAATGTCAATATGTCTTGTCCATTGCTGTTCTGGTTAGTGTTTATTGGCTTATTTCACTGTAGAGCCTCTAGTCCTGCTCACTATACCTTATCCAACCTATTAGTTCCACCACCCACACATGCAATGACATCTCCTAGTTTCAACGATGTTTCTAGAGACAATATCTCTCTCTTCATCACTCAATACCTAGGTTTACCTCCACTGTATTCACATCCTACCATACATGTCTGTACATTATACCTTGATGCTATTTTATCGCCCCCAGAAACCTCCTTTTACTCTATGTTCCAGATGTTCTAGACGACCAATTCTCATAGCTTTTAGCCGTACCCTTATTCTACTCCTCCTATGTTCCTCTGGCGATGTAGAGGTGAATCCAGGCCCTGCAGTGCCTAGCTCCACTCCTATTCCCCAGGCGCTCTCTTTTGACGACTTCTGTAACCGTAATAGCCTTGGTTTCATGCATGTTAACATTAGAAGCCTCCTCCCTAAGTTTGTTCTATTCACTGCTTTAGCACACTCTGCCAACCCGGATGTTCTAGCTGTGTCTGAATCCTGGCTTAGGAAGACCACCAAAAATTCAGACATTTTAATTCCAAACTACAACATTTTCAGACAAGATAGAACTGCCAAAGGGGGCGGTGTTGCAATCTACTGCAAAGATAGCCTGCAGAGTTCTGTCCTACTATCCAGGTCTGTACCCAAACAATTTGAACTTCTACTTTTAAAAATCCACCTCTCTAAAAACAAGTCTCTCACCGTTGCCGCCTGCTATAGACCACCCTCTGCCCCCAGCTGTGCTCTGGACACCATATGTGAACTGATTGCCCCCCATCTATCTTCAGAGTTCGTGCTGCTAGGCGACCTAAACTGGAACATGCTTAACACCCCAGCCATCCTACAATCTAAACTTGATGCCCTCAATCTCACACAAATTATCAATGAACCTACCAGGTACCTCCCCAAAGCCTCAAACACGGGCACCCTCATAGATATCATCCTAACCAACTTCCCCTCTAAATACACCTCTGCTGTCTTCAACCAAGATCTCAGCGATCACTGCCTCATTGCCTGCATCCGTAATGGGTCAGCGGTCAAACGACCTCCACTCATCACTGTAAAACGCTCCCTGAAACACTTCTGCGAGCAGGCCTTTCTAATCGACCTGGCCGGGGTATCCTGGAAGGATATTGATCTCATCCCGTCAGTAGAGAATGCCTGGATATTTTTTTTAAATGCCTTCCTAACCATCTTAAATAAACATGCCCCATTCAAGAAATTTAGAACCAGGAACAGATATAGCCCTTGGTTCTCCCCAGACCTGACTGCCCTTAACCAACACAAAAACATTCTATGGCGTTCTGCATTAGCATCGAACAGCCCCCGTGATATGCAGCTGTTCAGGGAAGCTAGAAACCATTATACACAGGCAGTTAGAAAAGCCAAGGCTAGCTTTTTCAAGCAGAAATTTGCTTCCTGCAACACTAACTCAAAAAAGTTCTGGGACACTGTAAAGTCCATGGAGAATAAGAACACCTCCTCCCAGCTGCCCACTGCACTGAAGATAGGAAACACTGTCACCACTGATAAATCCACCATAATTGAGAATTTCAATAAGCATTTTTCTACGGCTGGCCATGCTTTCCACCTGGCTACTCCTACCCCGGACAACAGCACTGCACCCCCAACAGCAACTCGCCCAAGCCTTCCCCATTTCTCCTTCTCCCAAATCCATTCAGCTGATGTTCTGAAAGAGCTGCAAAATCTGGACCCCTACAAATCAGCCGGGCTAGACAATCTGGACCCTTTCTTTCTAAAATTATCTGCCGAAATTGTTGCCACCCCTATTACTAGCCTGTTCAACCTCTCTTTCGTGTCGTCTGAGATTCCCAAAGATTGGAAAGCAGCTGCAGTCATCCCCCTCTTCAAAGGGGGGGACACTCTTGACCCAAACTGCTACAGACCTATATCTATCCTACCGTGCCTTTCTAAGGTCTTCGAAAGCCAAGTCAACAAACAGATTACCGACCATTTCGAATCTCACCATACCTTCTCTGCTATGCAATCTGGTTTCAGAGCTGGTCATGGGTGCACCTCAGCCACGCTCAAGGTCCTAAACGATATCTTAACCGCCATCGATAAGAAACATTACTGTGCAGCCGTATTCATTGATCTGGCCAAGGCTTTCGACTCTGTCAATCACCATATCCTCATCGGCAGACTCGACACTCTTGGTTTCTCAAATGATTGCCTCGCCTGGTTCACCAACTACTTCTCTGATAGAGTTCAGTGTGTCAAATCGGAGGGTCTGCTGTCCGGACCTCTGGCAGTCTCTATGGGGGTGCCACAGGGTTCAATTCTTGGACCGACTCTCTTCTCTGTATACATCAATGAGGTCGCTCTTGCTGCTGGTGAGTCCCTGATCCACCTCTACGCAGACGACACCATTCTGTATACTTCCGGCCCTTCTTTGGACACTGTGTTAACAACCCTCCAGGCAAGCTTCAATGCCATACAACTCTCCTTCCGTGGCCTCCAATTGCTCTTAAATACAAGTAAAACTAAATGCATGCTCTTCAACCGATCGCTACCTGCACCTACCCGCCTGTCCAACATCACTACTCTGGACGGCTCTGACTTAGAATACGTGGACAACTACAAATACTTAGGTGTCTGGTTAGACTGTAAACTCTCCTTCCAGACCCATATCAAACATCTCCAATCCAAAGTTAAATCTAGAATTGGCTTCCTATTTCGCAACAAAGCATCCTTCACTCATGCTGCCAAACATACCCTTGTAAAACTGACCATCCTACCAATCCTCGACTTTGGCGATGTCATTTACAAAATAGCCTCCAATACCCTACTCAACAAATTGGATGCAGTCTATCACAGTGCAATCCGTTTTATCACCAAAGCCCCATATACTACCCACCATTGCGACCTGTACGCTCTCGTTGGCTGGCCCTCGCTTCATACTCGTCGCCAAACCCACTGGCTCCATGTCATCTACAAGACCCTGCTAGGTAAAGTCCCCCCTAATCTCAGCTCGCTGGTCACCATAGCATCTCCCACCTGTAGCACACGCTCCAGCAGGTATATCTCTCTAGTCACCCCCAAAACCAATTCTTTATTTGGCCGCCTCTCCTTCCAGTTCTCTGCTGCCAATGACTGGAACGAACTACAAAAATCTCTGAAACTGGAAACACTTATCTCCCTCACTAGCTTTAAGCACCAACTGTCAGAGCAGCTCACAGATTACTGCACCTGTACATAGACCACCTATAATTTAGCCCAAACAACTACCTCTTTCCCAACTGTATTTAATTTTAATTTATTTATTTATTTTGCTCCTTTGCACCCCATTATTTTTATTTCTACTTTGCACATTCTTCCATTGCAAAACTACCATTCCAGTATTTTACTTGCTATATTGTATTTACTTTGCCATCATGGCCTTTTTTGCCTTTACCTCCCTTCTCACCTCATTTGCTCACATTGTATATAGACTTGTTTATACTGCATTATTGACTGTATGTTTGTTTTTACTCCATGTGTAACTCTGTGTCGTTTTATCTGTCGAACTGCTTTGCTTTATCTTGGCCAGGTCGCAATTGTAAATGAGAACTTGTTCTCAACTTGCCTACCTGGTTAAATAAAGGTAAAATTAAAAAAAAAAAAAAAAAACATTTTGGTGTGACCAAACTCCTTTTGTCCGCAAATAAGAAAATGGTGTGTGGCAAAGATAATTCTAATTTTCAATGAACATTAAATCCTTGCTTTACCTCAGAGAGCAGGCAAAGAGGCCCAACTCGGCTGAAAATCTGTCTCCCTCCAGCAGGTGGCGTTTTTGTCACCAACCAATGAGTTTTTGTATGGACGTCAATGAGAGTCGAAAAAAATGTATTGCTTATTTGCTAAGTGAGGTTTATTTGCTCAAATTGAAGTTACGCCATGCTTAGGCTGTTACTACTCCATTGATAAGTAGGACACGTGATGGCAACTTTGAGAAAAAACACTTTATATTGGAGTTGTCTTGAGATGCCTATGCATATTCATGAAATAAAGCTAGCAGCGTAGCATCGCTCTCCATTGAGTACATGTGGTTAACGTCAACAACCCTCATTGAATATTTTAGTATTAACATTATTAGATGTATGCACCAATCCAAAGAAATGATAGGCGGGAGCTAGGACAGCCCGATGTGTCACTGGACAAAAACTCTCATTGTTAGGGAGGAGAGACAAGTATATTGTCAGTATATCAATAATCTTTGCTTACCTTTTTTTGTGGCTAGCAACAGAACATTCTTGGTCCGCGACCGCAGCTCAAATTGACCGTAAATATCACAGTATCCATTAGCCGGTAAGCACAAACTATTCAACAATGACAGAAACCTTTCTTGTAAAACGTATTACACTATTGAATAATGCAACCAAATCATATTACAATCTTGAATAATTCAACAATTAAAGGGGTTTATTTTCTCGTCTGTAGGCTACACTCATTACATGTTTCGCTTCAAGACAAAATCACCGCGTTGCTATAATAGCATGTCTTCAAGTACTGTAACGTTAGCCTATCAAAAACAAACGATTAACCCTCTCACACGAATATAAAAGTACAGAAGGCCTACCTTACAGTATTACAACAAACCAGGCTTAATTTTGATCAAAATCATGCAAATCATTCCATGTTAGAAGCAAATAATTGCGACTGAAAACGTGGGTATAAGATAATTTACCGTGATGAGCGTTTTTTTTTTGGAAGCCCATAAACGCCACCAATTTTATTTCATTTTATGAATCGTGATTTACCAACATGAACAATTAGTGTGTGCTTTCGTCTGTTCAACTGTAGCCTACAGGTTACAACGACAGCTGCAGGTAGTCTTTGTGCTCTGATCCTATCTGGGCCTGTGTAACTGTATAACTTTAGACCGTACCCTCGCGCGAACCTATGCACACGTCAACAACAGTCACCTACGAAGCATCGTTACCCATCACTCCACAAAAACCGCGGCCCTTGCAGAGCAAGCACGGATTGAAACGCTATTTAGCGCGCACCACCGCTAACTTGCTAGCCGTTTCACATCCGTTACACCTGGCCAGGGAAAACTTATCACGATTTTATAGCATAAGACATGTATTTATAGCCAAAAATAGGCTCATTTATTTGTCTTTTGAGAAAATGTGAATGTGATCATATTTGGTTTATATTCACACATCGGGTGGCTAGGCTACCTAGGCCTTTTTAATAAAACAAGTATTGACTGGAATTAATGAATCAACACAATAGTGATGACATTCAGTATGAGTATCTTTTTAATTACAGATACAAAGGCGTAAATGATGCAATCCTGAATACAGCGATGTCAGATCTGTTCATTTGTCTTTTTTTGTCCAATGGCAGTTGTTCTCTCTTTGTCTGTGTAAAGGGTTTTAATGTTTCCATCCTCCCTAGCGCCAGGAGTTTTCCAGGGGCTTTTAAAAAACACATGACGTGATCAGAAAAATTATCTGGTGCCATCATAGCCCATATAAAACCTTTTTTTTGTACAGCTGATTTATTACTACGTCAAATGCTACAACTATAGTACAGAGTTGGTTAGGTTAGCCTACTGCCAGATTGTGAAAAACATTGGGCCCTAGGAAAAAAAATTATCCCACCACTCTGGGACCTGTGGTGCCACCTCTGAAATCGCCACACAAATGTTAAAACATTTTTTTTTAAATCATAGCCATCATTTGACATGTTTTTGGTGGTGAGGATGGGCTTCCATAGTTTTACCTGGCTCAGTGCAGCCGGCAGCTACTGCAACAATTTCAGAATGTAACAGACTGTTACTGCAATATTTAGTCTCAAATATTAGGAAAATGTCTATACATTTCAACTGTTTGAAAAACATTGCTCAACTAGTACCATTTATACTGTAGGAGTGTTGGCCCAATTAACAAGACAATTCTGTTTACACTGCTTCAAGGGGGGCAGCTGTTGAGAGAGTGTTGTGCACTACCTCCAGAGGTTTACATTTGAGTAACGTGTAGCCGACATGTTTATGAAAAATGTCAGGTAAGTGTGGGAAGAGGCTCTTAGCTTTGGGTTTGAGATGTATATATTGTGTATGAACTGTGGAACGTATTGTTCAATGAATCACTCATAGCCTTTAGCCAAACTGTTCTTCATTTATATTGGGTAACTTGCGAGAAAAGTTAGCATAGAGCAGGCACCATGTGCTATGATTATATCACAAGTACATTTTGTTGACATAAACAACATGTTGGTCATTACTTTTTTAGAATGGAGTATGAGAGGCACACTTGATAACCTTACACAGTTATCAGTGTGCTATCATAGAACCTATTATGATACTTAAATGGCATACTTTACTGTCATTTCAATCAAGATTTTGCTAAATTAGTCCAGATCTAATCTCACAAATCAGCAAACGGATATCCCAACATTTAAATAATCCTAATCCTGATGTTTGGATCATCATACACCACTCTGTCTTATTCCCAATCAGAACTCATACTGTATGTTAGTTCCTGATGAGGCACTAACAGGAGATGAGGACACAATGTTTACTATTAGTCTGCTATTCTTCTGTTCTAGCTACATATCCAACTGCTGCTATTACTGTAGTCAACTGGTCTATTATATCAAACTATTGTAGCTTATACAATCATATCATTTTTCTTAGAAGAACAGTTTTTGTTATCTGCTATCTTCACTTCACCGCAGAACTCATATGAGGGAAACTACTGTGCCACACAATAGTAGGCAAATGTACAATATCTACCTAATGTGAATCTAACATAGCTAACTTTGCCTTGCTTTTACAGTGTGTTTGGTTAAAGGGGATTTCATCCAGAAGTGTTGGCTGGCATCAAAAGGTCAATCTTGGGGGTCATCTTGCAGGGTTAGAGGTCACTCTCTCCGTAGAGGGCAGTGGAGAAGGCGGTGTAGTCTAGAGCCCCCGCGGGTCCCCCTGGACCACTGTAAGGGGCCATCCTCAAGATGCAGTACTCTGCCTGGTCAGGGGGGAGCTCCCTCCTCAGCTCCTCAACCAGGATGTAGGGCTGTGGAGGGGGGAGGAGAAGGGGTAGGGGGGAGAGAACGGGCTCATTTAGAGAAGTCCGCTCTACCAAATTTTCCTAATCTGACAGAATAATATGCCTCTTTACTGTTATACTGAATTCACCCCTTCTGTGTGATTGACATGGTACACTCAATTGCCACACTCCCATTCACATTCTCTCTCTCGCACACACACACCTTATTGGCTGCCAGGATTCTGAAGGATGCCACGACCTGGTCGGCGGTGTCTGTGTCAGTGGTTTCTCTGGTCATAAAATCAATAAAGGATTGGAAAGACACCATGCCAGTGGCACTGGGATCTACCAGCATCATGATGCGGGCAAATTCCACTTCACCCTGACAGTCAGAGACAGAGATCAGGGAGAGAGAGATCAGAGAAAGGAACACATATCTTTATTCATCATTGCGTCATTACACATACAGTATATTATCAATACATTTTGGTATTATTATGCATTGTTTGCATACTGTAATTCTGCATGAGCATATTGAGACTCCTACCAAATCATAACCCATGGAGATCAGACAGGCCCTAAAGTCATCAGTGTCCATCGCCCCGTGTTTCTTCTGTAGTCAGAGGTCAAGGGTCGTAGGGTGGAGGTTGGGAGTGGGTCACCGCACAGGGAGGAGAAGGGATGGGACAGGGAGGAGAAAGGAGACCAAGAGAAGGTGGATGGCAGAGCAGTGGAGATCGGGAAGGGGAGAAGGCCAAAGCTAACACAGAGAAATGGACACAGACACAACCAGACAGATGGACACAGTGACAGTAACATTAGAAGACATGGAGTGAGAGACAATAAATACTTTAGGAGTCAATTCTAAATGAACTGTCATAACAGGCCAAAGCTGCTGCCACCAACATTGTCATGCTGTAGAGCCCAACTGTCAAAATATCGATACAACTAAAAACATATGAGAGGTAGCAGCAGGTGTGGTCTACTCTAGAAGGGATGGAAGAAGGCCAAGTCATCAGCGAGAGATCATGAAAGTTTAGAGGTCAGTAGGGTTGAGTACCTGATGGTCGTTGCCCACATGACCCAGGCTGATCAGACAGGCCTTGAACTCCTCACAAGGCAGTTTGCCTGTGTTCTCCTGGGGCCAGGTGTTAGAGGGGGTGTTAGTCACACTCAGAAGTGTCTCTCTCTCACACACATGCAAGTGTTTATAACATATAGCATTACAACAATGTGGAACCAATATCAAATACTTAGTTTTTTTATAGACCTGTACATTACACTATCATACAATAGTTGTATTATCTTTTTTTAACTGTCTAAACAAAACCAAGCCCAGAGAGCAGTGACCGTAGTACAGTATCAACAACAATATACAGTTACCCCAGTTTCCTTACGCAGCTTCTGAATAAGAAAGGCAATACAGGTGAGAATGATTTCTTTTGTCAGTGGTATTATGCTACTTAACATGCCATTCAGGTTAAATGTTAATATATGAATCAGAGAACCGGGAGTACAGGAAGCGGAAGGAGCACTGTACCCGATCAAAGTGGTTGAAGGAAGAGCGGAACTCGTGCATCTGTTCCTGACTGATGCCCTTGGCATCACGGGTCAGGATCTGGGTCTCGATCTCGTTGATGGTGCGGGCGATGGTGGTGAGGAGGAGCTCCCAGCCCACACGGATGTGCTGTTACCATGATGCCAAGACAGGTATAGACACAGACAGGCAGATTAACCTGCTGCCAATGAAATCTCCAAGACATCCATCATCATTATCCCCATGACCACATCTAATCTTAATAGACTGCATGCAGAGACCGTCTCTGTGGTGCTCTGCAGTACCTCCATAGTGTAGTTGGTGTGCTTGTTGTCAAACACCAGAGACTCCTGGATGAGCTGGTGGTCTCCCTCCAGCTTGTCGATGTTGGGCTTGTAGATGACGATGACGTGCTCAAACTGCTTCAGCTGGGTCATCTGGTCCTCCAGGGTACCACCCACATCCAGGGAGCAGTGGCCGATCTCCTGTCAGAACCACACACATGAGCAATTCAGGTTTATGTTCCAGATACCCCTAGACCAGGGCTCTCCAACCCTGTTCCTGAAGAGCTACCATCCTGTAGGTTACAACCAGAGAGTAGCTCTCCAGGAACAGTGTTAGAGACCCCTGCCCTAGACACTAAACAGATGGCTGACTCTCTGACCTCCATCCTTGTCTGTATCCATGGTCCGATGAGGTTAGCCTGGACAGCAAACTGCCGTCTCAGCCTCTCGCTAGCATGCTGCCGGGCAAGCTCTTCCTGGAGGGAGCCTTCTCTCTGGGGAACCAGCTTCTTCACCTGGTCAGCAACATGACGACAACACATACATCAATCTGACATAGAAAGTGACTGTATATGCATGCGTGTCTCAAGTGTATGTATGTGAATTTCGAGGTCCTACCCTGTCCCACTTGGCGAGGAGTTCCTCGGTGGTGATGGTGCTGTAGGGGTTGATGAGGTTGGCCTTGATGCCGTAGCTCTGGGAGATCTTCTGCACCTCCATGTGGATCCCCAGGATGGCCTGTCTCTCTCCATCTGCCTCTGGGAGGGTGGCCTTGAACTGCTCATGGGAAGAGATCAGGCTCTGCAGGGAAGGAGGAGAGGAGAAGTTGCCGTGTTGGTTTGTACTTACAAGAACATGGCAAGTAATGGGCACTGTGTCAAAATGACGTAACAGTTGTAACAACCATAGAATTATTAAAATACTAATAGCAAGCATTATGGGGCGGCAGGTAGCCTAGTGGTTAGATCATTGGACTAGTAACCGAAAGGTTGCAAGATCAAATCTCCGAGCTGGCAAGGTCAAAATATGTTGTTCTGCCACAGAACGAGCCTGTTAACCCACTGTTCCTAGGCCATCATTGAAAATAAGAATTTGTTCTTAACTGACTTGCCTAGTTAAATAAATAAAAATTATGTACCTGGACCTCATCGATAGTGTGTACAATAAACATGTCCTGCAGATCCTCCATGGCCCCTTCCATCCAGTTGTTGAAGGGTGCTGATCTCTTGGCAAACTCCAGGAACAACTGATCAATGGTTTCCAGCAACTTCTCTGTCCTCTGGAAAACAGGAGAGAAAAAAACACTTGTCATTAATCTCATTGACAATTCATCAACATTGCCTGTTTGGACTGCTAATCCCAGGATGCATCACATTGACATGACCCAATTGACTGCTGAGTTGGCAAGGTGGTCTGCATGGATTAGACCCCTTCCTTTGGGCAGGGAGAGGGGGCAGACAGCAGCGCATTTGAGTCACCCTAATCCCAGGCCTGGCTGTTTGTCTTGACAAATTTGTAGGTCATGAGTGCCCAGTATGGATCAGAGGAAAAGGACTGTGGGCATCCTGCCAGCCAGATGCTGGACAGGTAACCATATCTATATACAGTGCCTTCAGAAATGATTCATACCCCTTGACTTATTCCACGTTTTGTTGTGTTACAGCCTTAATTCACCCATCTACACACAATACCCCATAATGGCAAAGTGAAAACATGTTTTATTGAAAATGCAATACAGAAATATCTCATTTACATAAGTCTCTAAGAACTTTCCACACCTGGCTTTTGCAACATTTGTCCATTATTTTGTAAAAATTGTTCAAGCTCTGTCAACCATTTTCACGTCTAGCCATATATTTTCAAGTAGATTTAAGTCAAAACTGTACCTCAGTCACTCAGGAATATTCACTTCTTGGTAAGCAACTCCAGTGTAGATTCGGTCTTGTGTTTTAGGTTATTGTCCTGCTGAAAGGTGAATTCATCTCCCAGTGTCTGGTGGAAAGCAGACTGGTTTTCCTCTAGGATTTTTCCTGTGCTTATCTCTATTCCATTTCTTTTTTATCCTGAAATACTACCCAGTCCTTAAAGATTATAAGCATACCCATAACATGATGCTGCCACCACTATTCTTGAAAATATGGAGAGTGATAATTAGTAATGTATTGTACTGGATTTGCCCCAAACATATAGCACTTTGTATTCAGAAAAAAAAGTTTATTTGCTTAAGTTTTTTGCAGTACTACTTTAGCGCCTTGTTGTAAACAGGATGCATGTTTTGGAATGTTTTTATTCTGTACTGGTTTCCTTATTTTCCCTCTGTCAATTAGTTTAATATTGTGTTAGGGCGTGATAGTGACTTGGGTGGGTCATCTAGGTGATTAATGGTTTATGTTGGCCTGGTATAGTTCCCAATCAGAGACAGCTGTTTATCGTATGTGGAACTCTACGCACGCTGTGCCTTGGTCCGCTCATTTCAACGATCGTGACAACGACAATATTGTTGATCCATCCTCAGCCATTAAACTCTGTAACTGTTTATAGTCACCATTGGCCTTATGGCAACTGAGTTAGGAAGGAAGGCTGTATCTTTGCAATGACTGGGAGTATTGATACACCATCCCAAGTGTAATTAATAACTTCACCATGCTCAAAGGGTTTTCAATATCTGCTATTTACATTTTTAACCATCTACCAATAGGTTCCCTTCTTTGCGAGGCATTGGAAAACCTCCCTGATCTTTGTGGTTGAATCTGTGTTTGAAATTCACTGCTCAACTGAGGGACCTTACAGATAACTGAATGTGTGGGGTACAGAGATGAGGTAGTTATTCAAAAATCATGTTAAACACTTATTGCACAGAAAGTGAGTTCATGCAACTTATTATGTGACTTGATGAGAAAATTATTTACTCCTGAACTTATTTAGGATTGCCACAACAAAGTGGTTTAATACTTATTGACTGACGACATTGCAGCTTGTCATGTTTTATTTATTTGTAAGCAGTTCTAAAAACACAATTCCACTTTTACATTATGGGTTATTGCGTGTTTAGGCCATTGACCATAAATCTCAATATAATATAATTGAAATTCAGGCTGTAACAACTTCATGTGGAAAAAGTCAAGGGGTGTGAATACTTTCTGAAGGCACTGTATATGTGCCATCAGTAGACTAAGTGGACCAATTACCCCACCCTCCTCAATCAGCTGTGTATTCATATCTCACCCCTAGCTATCTCAATATAATATACATGAGATTTAGCATTACTATGGGTTAAGTTGTCCTGTGAACAATCCGCCCCACCCCAAGGTAACGTCATTCACTGCCTTACCTCTTCAGCTCTCTTCTGGATACATGGAACTGGTTCTCATTCCCACACTACCAAGCTGTACTGTGCTGGCTTACTTTTCACTTGGCACAACAGCTTAGCCAGTTTACCTTAGCTGGGAATATAACATGTCATGTCCCAAACTTCAACCCCCTTCACTCACCTCCAGAGCCTCTCTCCTCTTCTGGGTCAGTGTACCAAGTTGATCCCACAGGTCACATATTCTCTGGCACCTCTGGTTGACAGCAGCCACATCATAATAGTCCAGCTCACTGCACAACACCACAGGCAGCATATAGGTCAATGAAGAGCAACTTCAGACGGTTTGGTTGTCACACTCTGACCATTATTTGCGTTGTTTGTTTCTATGTTTTGTTTGGTCAGGGTGTGATATGATTGGGCATTCTATGTTGCATGTCTAGTTAGTCTGTTTCTATGTGTTTTGGCCTGATATGGTTCTCAATCAGTGGCAGGTGTTTGTCGTTGTCTCTGATTGGGAACCATATTTAGGTAGCCTGTTTTGTATTGTGGTTTGTGGGTTATTGTCTATGTCATGTTGCATGTTAGCACTCAGTTTCTATAGCGGTCTGGTCTGGTCTGGTCAGTTTAGTTTAGTTTAGTGTACTTCGTGTTTTTTCATCCATTCATTAAAGTATGCATTCACACCACGCTTTGGTCTCCTCAATACGACGATTGTGACATTGGTATTATTTAAGAAGAATTCCAGTCGCAGTCCCTGTCAGCCATGATTTTAGGAATAGGACTTGGTTGGGATGATGGTTAGAGGGTCCTTTTTTCTCAATTTCTGCCTGACTGACATGCCCAAAGTAAACTGCCTCTTGCTCAGGCCCTGAAATCAGGATATGCATATAATTGGTACCATTGGAAAGAATACACTTTGAAGTTTTTTTTGAGAGCCCATGCTCTTACAATGGAACGTATAGGGAAATTATTCAATCCTATGGCCTCCACTAGGTATCAGCACTCAATGTTCAAGGCTTCAGGCTTGTTTCTTCCAAAATGAGTAAGAATAATGAGTTTAACTACAGGGACACAGTCTTGGAAATTTGTGTGTGAGCGCGCAATGAAGAGAACACGCACCTGCTAATATTGGTTTCCTATTGAACATACATACATACTTGTTGAAACAAAGGTTAGGGGTAGATTTTCGGATTCCTATCTTGGCATGTTGAACGAGTGGATTACTCAAATCGATGGCGCCAACTAAACTGACTTTTTGGGATATAAAGAAGGGTTTTATCTAACAAAATGACTACATGTTATACCTGGGACCCTTTGGATGACAAATCAGAGGATGATTTTCAAAAAGTAAGTGAATACTTAATCGCTATTTGTGAATTTATGAAACCTGTGCCGGTGGAAAAATATTTTGATGTGGGGCACCGTCCTCAAACAATCGCATGGCATGCTTCCGCTGTACATCCTACTGTAAATCGGACAGTGCAGTTAGATTAACAAGAATTTAAGCTTTCAACCGATATAAGACACTTGTATTTACCTAAACGATTAATATCCAACATTTTTATGATTATTTATTTGAATTGCGTGAATTCCAATTATTTGAATTGCGTGAATTCCCCTCCAGTTTCACCGGAAGTTGTCCCGCTAGCGGGATGCCTAGCCTGAAGATCAGAGGAAGGATCCGTACTTGAGCTCCTGTGCAATGGCAGCGATCTGCTCCACCCTATCCTGATGAGCAGCCAGGTCACTCTCAAATGACTCGTGTTTCCGTAGCAACGCCCGCACCTCCGTCAGGGTGGCCGTCTCGTAGTCCTTCTGAGATAGAATCAGCTCTTTACCTGGGTCATACACACAGACAGCGAGAGAGACAGACATTAGCCAAAACAAATGCTGAAGATTTACTGACATTTTCCCATTGACAAATCTCTAAGGATTTGGAGCTAATCAATTACATTCAAACATCAAACTCTAGACAAACCAGAAACATAAGTAAACCCTCCACAGACAGACAGACAATCATATCCCAGACAGACCATTAGCCCAGGTCTCATGGGTGCTGGCTTTCTGGCGGAACTTTTCAGCCAGGTGGTCCAGTCTCTCAAGTCTTCGGATCTCTGTCAGAAGCCACTCCTCGTAGCCTTTCTCTGCCCCCTCCAGCCCCTGCCATGCACTGGCTATGTCCTACAGCCACACCAAGACACAAAGACACGGGTCAAAACCAGCAAAGCACCACGCTCAGTAGATATGCTATTAAAAAGGCTTTTAAGTCTATCAGCGTTTTGGCAAAAGTGCCTTGGTGTTTACCTTGGTATTTTGGATGATCTATATCCTTAGCTATCTACAACTACTGTAATTTGACTGATGACTATTTCATCAGTTTGATATGATGTTTCATTGAATGCTGGGTGTTTACACTTACAGACACCATCTTTCCCTCCGAGGGCATGAAAGCGGGACGGTTGCTGATGCGCAGCTTGGTCTGCAGGGTGTTGAAGCTGATCTCCAGCTGGCACTTCTCCTGCACCTTGGGGGGCTTGTGCATGCGGCGGTAGTCTCTGAAATCTTCCAGCTTTCTCTGCATCTCAACCATGTTCTTCTCTGCAGTCCTGTTCTCCAACCATGGGGTGGTCCGGCGGATCCACTCCAGTAGCTACAAACACAGTGGGTGGTGATGGGGTGGAGCTTCATTTGCGGTTCATTTGTTGTCATTCCTCTCAATTTAGTTAAGTAGGAATTCAACATTGAATTTGATTTAAATACTGGGAAATTCCATTCCTACAAGTTTGTGTAAGACAATTTACTTTTTGAGTATTCAGATTGGGGTAGAAGTAGCTCTCCTAAGAAAGTTGACCTATTTGAAAGCATACGTCCAAATGTATGCTTGTGTTGCTTTACCTCGCTGGCCAACCTCTCGTATTCCTCCATCAGTTTCTCATTCTCCTGGTTCACACCCAGCACTTTACAGATCCTGTTGGCCGCCGTTTCAGCCTACCAAGGGGAGGGAGGAAAGGGGTCAAAGATACGTGAGGGGAGAGGAGAAAGAGGTGAGGTGAGGGGAGGGGGAAAAGAGTGGGGAGGGGAGGGGGGAAGGTGGGAAAGAGATTTGAGGGGAGGGGGGAAAGAGGGGGAGGGGGGAAGGTGGGAAAGAGATTTGAGGGGAGGGGGGAAAGAGGGGGAGGGGGAGGGGGGAATGAGTAGTGAGGGGAGGGGTAAGGAGAAGTGAGGGAAGGGGGGAAAGAGTGGTGAGGGGAGGGGGGAAAGAGAGGTGATGTGAGGGGAGGGGGGAAAGAGAGGTGATGTGAGGGGAGGGGGAAGGAGAAGTGAGGGGAGGGGGAAGGAGAAGTGAGGGAAGGGGGGAAAGAGTGGTGAGGGGAGGGGGGAAAGAGAGGTGATGTGAGGGGAGGGGGAAGGGGAAGGAGAAGTGAGGGGAGGGGGAAGGAGAAGTGAGGGGTGGGGAAAGAGTGGTGAGGTGAGGGGAGGGGGGTAGGCATATGGTAATCATCATCAATTGGTTTAGGAAGTATTGTACCCACAACACATTGCATTGTATACCTGCTCGGCTCCAGCAAATGCATGATAGAAGCAGGACACATAGGTCATGATAGCTCTCTCATCAGGCTTGGGGGTGTTGATGATGTCTACAGAGGGAGGGAGGGACAGAAGAGGGTGACAGACAACAAGTACAAAAGGAGGAAGATAGGGAGGGTGGAGACAGGAAACACAAGAGCACTGACAGAGGAAAAGGACCACAGATTGACTCCAAACCTGAACATCTTAGCGCAGGGCTATCCTGGAGGGAAGGTGGGGTGGTCTATGGCAAAGAGATCTAAACAAGGACCAGGTCACGTTGTATCTAGGACTACACAGCATCAATGTCCCCTCACCTTCTGTACCACTGCAAATGTGTGATACAAACTGGACATATAGGTCATAACAGTCCTGTCGTCTGGCCTGGCTGCGCTTATAAAATCTGTGTGGGGAGACCAGGCACATAGGACTTCATCATTACAATGTGCATACAAGTACAGACAATCTTCCTGGCAATCTCTTCAAGGCAATCCTGTAACAAAACGCACAGTCTGACTCCCACCATTACAGTACCAGATAAGATGGTTTATGTTTTCATAATGAGTAGAATGATATGCCTATAGCTAATACCGATTTTCAAAACTTTGTTTCCTTAGAAGACATTACCTTCTGCGTCCAGCATCTTGGGAATATCCAGGTGCTTCTCTGCTATTTCAAACGCCAGGTTCAGGTTCCCCATAGGATCATCCTAGAAAATTATAAATATTATAGAAACATACTTTCCAATTAAACGAATAAACAAAGTCATCTTCTCATTTACTTTTTATATGAGAAAACATGTGCATGTGTACAGTATTTGAAACCAGTTTACAAACTGTCGTGTATCCAGTGATGGAATTAACCATCAGGTGACAGACAGTCAGTCAGTAAGTGCCTCCTCACTAATGGGGTAGGGTGAGTCAGTGTGTTTAGTGGGAGGAGAGGGCTCATGCTGCTGCTATTGTCCTAAGTCTGTTCCACTGATGCCGGCCGAGGGGAAAAGGCCTGTTACAGGACAGTGGCAGCTGCAGAGATCCAGGGCGGGCAGATACCCATGAGCCTGTTCCCCACACGGAGACATTTCAGCAAGCTAACACTGAGGGCTTACTGAGCCCGCTCACCTGGAGCCAGACATGACAGCTGACAGGGTCTGTCTAGGCTCAATGCACTCGTGGGAGTGTTAGGGGGGGCAGAGGGGCATATAAAGGTGATTCTGATATAGGTGTGCGTGTGCGTGTATGTATGAGAGAGGGGGGACTCCTCTACTGAAACCCAAAGCCTCTGGCTTTCCAAAAGATTTGGGTTCCACTGATCTATCCATTTTCCTGTCTATTTCCAAACAACCGTGAATAGATTTGATTGCCTTATAAAGAGCAGTACCAGGCACAGGTATCTGCCAGCCACAGCTGAGGTAAACCCTGGGCTCTCATGGGATGTGACTCACATTTCTCTGTCTATTCCCAGTCAGGACTAAGTCAGTTCAGGATGGAGATGTAAATGTCAGTCACTATTAAAAAGACCACAGCTTACAAGGTGTAAGGAGAGACATGTATATTCCACACTGTGGCCTACTCTTGACACGTACACATTTTATTTGACTAAATGTGTCTATTCACAACACCTGAACACCGATACACCAATATACTCTTGAACTCTAATGAACGCACTACAGTGACCCAGTCTACCAAAGGATATGCCTAGAACAGCATACAACTACACAATGCACACACAGTTCTACACACAACATAGTCTACTTTTTATTTACACATACGATACCTTCAGATTGTGATAGTTGATTAGATCTGGCCTGTGTTTGTGTATCAGGGCACAGAAGGCTAAACCGTCCTTCCAGCTTTATACAATGGTGGGCCAGGTGAGCATGTCATTAAGACAGTGAATGCAGACATCAGTAAGGAGAAATTGGGAGAGTTAAACATAACAAAGCACTCTAATATCTGCTTCTCAAAAGTCAATAACTTTCTGTTAATCCACGCTGTGGGAGAAGACTGTGGAGTTATTACTCTGGACATAGGGAACCCTTCTCTGTTAGTATGTGGGAGGCACTTGACACCATCATGATTAGTGTTTGGGACACACAAGAGACCTTGTTGAGCTTAGCGTAGTCGATGAGGTCAGGCCTGTGTCTGTGAATCAGGGCACAGAAGGCCAGTCCGTCCTTCCAGCTTCACCAGCAGGCAGCAGAGATAACCAGGTCAGAGGTCAGAAGTCAGAGTTGTATGATAACTGAGTAAAGTTTACCAGTGCTGGTCCTAGAGAGCTACAGTGTTTGCAAGCTTTGCCTGTCTTATCACTTAGTACTAACACATTGGTACAGAATATAATAAAATAGAAAAAATACATATAAGTCAAAGCCTAAAAAGTGTTCTCACCTAACATGGAAGTTCTGGACATTGACATTCCTGTAGGGGGCCGTCTTTCTCTGGCACCACAAGAGAAGGCCTTCCTTTGCAGAGGTTTCTGAGAGGAGAGATAAATAGTTCTTCAACAGCGCTATTCCCCAGTGAGATCTCTATTTCATTCAACCAGGAAGTCAATACAGATCATCTCTTTTCAAGGGAGACCTGGCTAAGAAGGTAGCTGCAGTATAGAAACACTGTGTATCCATATGCAGCACATCATCTATTTTACAATGGTAATGAAGGCATCTTTTTAATTATCCTATTTTGTTTGAATTGTTGTATCTTACCTTCTACAGAGATGTCCTGGATGGCAAAGCGGAGGATGATGGTCCATATCATTCCAAGTGTCATCTTAATGTTACCATCCACAATTTCTGAGGGGAAAACATCCAATTACCATCAGATCTATCACATAATTAGAGTGGGAACTGCAAAAAGATAATGGGGTGGCAGGTAGGCTAGCGATCAAAAGTGATGGGCCAGTGACTGAAAGGTCGCTGGTTCGAATCCATGAGCCAACTAGGTGAAAAATCTGTCATTGTCTCCTTGAGCAAGGCACTTAACCCTAATTGCTCCTGTAAATTACTCTGTATAAAAGTGTCTGCTAAATGACTAAAATATAAAATAATGAATGGATTAATCAAATCAAAAGATACTGAGCTGCCTGAACATGAAGTACTGCCTGAATAAAACATCACCTTCAGCTCCAATAGAGACAAGTTTCACTCCTTTGCTGGTGATGAAATCTAAGGCTTTGTTGACGTTGGCAATCTTGTGAAAACGCATCTTCCCTCTGTCAGGCTTGGGTAACCTCTCACCTGGGAGAAACAAACAGCATTTAACTCTAAGTGGAATGACTACCAATCAATGTATTCAACTATGTATTCAACTATATATTCAACAAACATTACCTGAAATAACTTCCAAGAGAAGCATGAGTTTGAGGCCATTCCTAAAGTCGTCCTCAATGTTCTCGATCTGTGTTCCTGCTTTCCTCAGGTGGGAGTTACACCAGGCTGTGAAGGTCTACAAAGGAAATTATATTTTGGTGAGTAGAATACAAATAGTACAATTTAATTTTCACATAACTTTGACGCAGTGAA
Organism: Oncorhynchus kisutch; assembly: GCF_002021735.2. Classification (NCBI taxonomy): domain Eukaryota; kingdom Metazoa; phylum Chordata; class Actinopteri; order Salmoniformes; family Salmonidae; genus Oncorhynchus; species Oncorhynchus kisutch. The sequence goes on along the minus strand of NC_034177.2, from coordinate 74,659,915 downwards.
TTCAAATTAGGATGGGGTTGAGCATTGATGATAGAGACTTCCTGTGAGCTCATCAGAGAACATTGAGTGAGTTTTCCATCAATGGTCTTATTCATCTAAAGTAGAATGTTCCACGTTTTAAAACTTGAACGGTGAATTTGACATGAACTTTTCCAATTGGAAGGATCACATACGCTTCCCATTTGAAAGTGTTTGACAACCAACGTTATGAATGTAGCTACCTCCCCAATTTCTTTCATCACAATATGGATTTTTGTCCATATCGCCCAGCTCTGGTATATAGCCTGGTTGTAAACATACAAGAGAACAGCTTAGCAGGACTTAGCCGGAGGTCATAAATTGTCATGACTCTGGTCCCTGTGGCAAGTGCCACATATTGAGATGAACCTATTTGTTGAGGGTCAGCAAACCCCTTGGTTTAAAATAACACTTTACCTCCAACCAACCTAGCGCCTATTGTAAAGGATAAAATAATTTGTGCTCCCACAATTCGATTTTCATTATGTGGTCATGCTTTGTACTGTATCATTATGCAAGACTTCAACATGAGCACTCTCTCCTGCTATGTTAATATTAAGTTATCTCACAACAGCAAACAGAATGCAAAGGCAATCAACACCGTACAGTTGAAAGCCCTGAGCAGACCCCAGCTCACTTTCCGGGGGTTATAAGATGTTCAATTTAGCATGCTCTGGTGGTCCTAGTGATAAGAGACAGGGAGAAAACATTTTCACTGAACATCAAGATGAGATGAAAATGCCACATGCAAACAGTGCACTCTTCTCTCACGTGTTTCTCTTTGCAAAGAAAAGAGACACACTTTTACAAAAATGTTAACTACTGTCGGGTAAATAAAAAATGCTAAGTGGAGCTGTTGCCATATTGCTTTCCCAATCTATCCAGCCCTTCCAGGTATGTGAATACCGAAAGAGCAGAGGCTAAAACGGGTGGAGGGCTATGGGACTAATTTGAAACACCTAAATATGTAATTTCTTGGATGTGTCACAAACTGGGAGTGATCTAAAGTAAATTGAACATCTCTTCTCAAAAGGCCTCAGTGGATCAGCCCCAATTAGACTCCTTACAACAACCAGGAATGTGATTTCTAAATCTGCCTCCAGCTTCCATCTACAGTGTTGACGGTACTGTGTGTAAACACAGGGAATGTTTGTAGGCTTTATTGACATGCTGTGTTTTCAAGCCATTCCAGTTCACGCAGCATGACTGGGAGAGTGATCCTCTGGCCCTTAAGTTCTTATAGCACATAGCCTGGTCCCCCAGAGGCTGTGGGTTAATGTCACCCATCTGGAGAGGCTGCCCGGTGGAATGCCTGTCCAAATTAGGAATATTAGAGGCTTTGAAACAAAGGCCGCATTCCACATGACAAAAGAGACCAAAGTGTATGTGACATTGAACGGCTGCCTCCTCGTTAGAACATGGCTGGCCCTCCAGACCCGACCCCGCCAGAGTTGCTGACCCCCCCCACCCCTTTTCCCCCCTCCATCAGCCCTGACGATCAGAGCTAAATATATTTATGAATCATGTCCAATGAGGACCACCCGTCATTGAAGTAGCTGAGCCTTTGTGGCTTTATGGGGTGTGTTCCGGAGGTAAAGAATCTAAGTTCAATAATGTTTTGTAAGGTGTCTAAGAATACTACATTTATTTGATAAAAGAAAAATAGGTGATTTTACTAGATCATTTCAATCTTGTTCAAACACCTGAGGCTGTTTCTTCATTGTTCTTCTTGATTCCAAGAATGTCTTATGTGCCAAGGTTATTTTCACAACACCAGGACAAATCAGTGGGTGGCATACCTGGTTGTGTCAGGTGGAACACCTAGCATGTGCTACAACATTGTAGCCTAATGGGCATGTTAGGATACTGTATAAAGGTAAGGACAGTTCAGGGTGTCAGCAGGTCTTATTCAAGGGCAGCCCTGTCTTCCCCTGTGGCTCTTACTGGGTAATAGGATTAAAGTTAAGGGAAATTATTAGAAAAGCTAATATAGAGTCCTACTTAAGACACCAGAGAAGATACTGAGAACTGTAAGAAATTCCACGTGGTCATAATTGCTATCCAACTATATCAGGCAGAAGGCCCTCAGTAGGCACATGCAGTTGAAGTCGGGAGTTTACATACACCTTGGCCAAATACATTTAAACTCAGTTTTTCACCATTTCTGACATTTAATCAGAGTAAAAACTCCCTGTCTTAGGTCAGTTAGGATCACCACTTTATTTAAAAAATCTGAAATGATTTATTTAAGCTTTTATTCCTTTCATCACATTCCCAGTGGGTCAGAACTTTGCATAAACTCAATTAGTATTTGGCATTGCCTTTAAATTGTTTAACTTGAGTCAAACGTTTTGGGTAGCCTTCCCACAATAAGAATTTTGGCCCATTCCTCCTTACAGAGCTGATGTAAATGAGTCAGGTTTGTAGGCCTCCTTGCTCGCACACAGATTTTCAGTTCTGCCCACAAATTCTCTATAGGTATGAGGTCAGGGCTTTGTGATGGCTACTCCAACCTTAACCTTGTTGTCCTTAAGCCATTTTGCAACAACTTTGGAAGTATGCTTGGGGTCATTGTCCATTTGGAAGACCCATTTGTGACCAAGCTTTAACTTCCCGACTGATGTCTTGAGATGTTGCTTCAATATATCCACATAATTTTCCTGCCTCATGCTGCAATCTCTTTTGTGAAGTGCACCAGTCCCCCCTGCAACAAAGCACCCCCACAACATGATGCTGCCACCCCCGTGCTTCACGGTTGGGATGGTGTTCTTCGGCTTGCAAGCCTCCCCCTTTCTCCTCCAAACATAATGATGGTCATTATGGCCAAACAGTTCTATTTTTGTTTCATCAGACCAGAGGACATTTCTCCAAAAAGTTCCATCTTTGCCCCCATGTGCAGTTTCAAACCGTAGTCTGGCTTTTTTAATGGCAGTTTTGGAGCAGTGGCTTCTTCCTTGCTGAGCGGCCTTTCAGTTTATGTCGATATAGCTCTCATTTAACTGTGGATATAGATACTTTTGTACCTGTTTCCTCCAGCATCTTCACAAGGTCCTTTGCTGTTGTTCTGGGATTGATTTGCACTTTTCACACCAAAGTACGTTCATATCTAGGAGACAGAACGCGTCTCCTTCCTGAGCGGTATGACGGCTGCATGGTCCCATGGTGTTTATACTTGCGTACTATTGTTTGTACAGATGAACGTGGTACCTTCAGGCATTTGGAAATTGCTCCCAAGGATGAACCAGACTTGTGGAGGTCTACAATGTTTTTTTGGGGTCTTGGCTGATTTCTTTTGATTTTCCCATGATGTCAAGCAATGAGGCACTGAGTTTCAAGGTAGGCCTTGAAATACATCCACAGGTACACCTCCAATTGACTCAAATTATGTCAATTAGCCTATCAGAAGCTTCTAAAGCCATGACATAATTTTCTTGAATTTCCCAAGCTGTTTAAACGTCTGACCCACTGGAATTGTGATGCAATGAGTTATAAGTGAAATAATCTGTCTGTAAACAATTGTTGGAAAAATTACTTGTGTCATGCACAAAGTAGATGTCCCAACCCGACTTGCCAAAACTACAGTTTGTTGTCAAGAAATTTGTTGAGTGGTTGAAAAATGAGTTTTAAATGACTACAACCTCTATGTAAACTTCTGACTTCAACTGTAGGTCTTCTTTATCATGCCCCTAAAATAAATATTTGTTTTGCCTTGTTAAACCAATATATTTGAGGTACAGTTCAACCTCTTCCATAGCAATAAAGTTTGGGGAAATGGTGAAATGCTCTGCTGACAAGTATTTTTCAACCCGCTCATACAGTAGTAATAAAGACCAAGTGCACAAATATTATAATTTTTGTATGTATATACATTACAAGTCAAAAGTTTGGACACACCAACTCTATCCAGGATTGTTCATTATTTTTGACTATTTTTTGCATTTTAGATTAATAGTGACTACATCAAAACTATGAAATAACACATATGGAATCATGTAGTAACCAAAAAAGTATATTTGAGATTCTTCAAAGTAGCCACCCTTTGCCTTGATGACAGCTTTGCACACTCTTGGAATTCTCTCAACCAGCTTCATGAGGTAGTCACCTGGGATCCGTCTTGTCAAAAGTTCATTTGTGGAATGTCTTTCCTTCTTAATGCGTTTGAGCCAATCAGTTGTGAGGTGACAAGGTAGGGGTGGTTCACAGAAGATATCCCTAATTGGTAGAAGACCAAGTCCATATTATTGCAAGAACAGCTCAAATTTGCAAAGAAAAATTACAGTCCATCATTAATTTAAGACATGAATGTCAGTCAATATGGACAATTTCAAGAAAACGAACTATCACTATGATGAAAATGGCTCTCATGAGGATCGCCACAGGAAAAGAAGACCCAGAGTTACCTCTGCTGCAGAGGATAAGTTCATTAGAGTTACCAGCCTCAGAAATTGCAGCCAAATAAATGCTTTACAGAGGTAAAGTAAAAGACACGTCTCAACAGCAACTGTTCAGAGGAGACTGCGTGAGTCAGGCCTTCATGGTCGAAAATGCTGCAAAGAAACCACTACTAAAGGCCACCAACAATAAGAATGGACTTGCTTGGGCCAAGAAACATGAGCAATGGACATTAGACCGGTGGAGATCTGTTCTTTGGTCTGATGAGTCCAAATTTGAGATTTTTGGTTCCAACTGCCCTATCTTTGTGAGACGCAGAGTATGTGAACGGATGATCTCCGCATGTGTGGTTCCCATCGTGAACCATGGAGGAGGAGGTGTGATAGTGTGCGGGGAGTTTGCTGGTGACACTGTCGGTCATTTATTTAGATTTCAAAGCACACTTAACCATTATGGCTACCACAGCATTCTGCAGCGATACACCATCCCATCTGGTGTCCGCTTAGTGGACTATCATTTGTTTTTCAACAGGATAATGACCCAAAAACACACCTCTAGGCTGTGTAAGGGCTATTTGAGCAAGGAGAGTGATGGAGTGCTGCATCAGATTACCTGGCCTCCACAGTCACCCGACCTCAACCCAATTGAGATGTTTTGGGATGAGTTGGACCGCAGAGTGAAGGAAAAGCAGCCAACAAGTGCTCAGTATATGTGGGAACGCCTTCAAGACTGTTGGAAAGCATTCCAGGTCAAGCTGGTTGAGAGAATGCCAAGAGTGTGCAAAGCTGTCATCAAGGCAAAGGGTGGCTACTTTGAAGAATCTCAAATATATTTTGATTTGTTTAACACTTTTTTTGGTTACTACGTGTTATTTCATAGTTTTGATGTCTTCACTATTATTCAACAATGTAGAAAATAGTCAAACAAAAGGTTATTATGTCCTCCTTTCGAAATGCTCATCGCAGCGGGAAGAAGGGGTGCACTGCACCACTCGGGAGCCCATATATATATATATATATATATATATATATATATATATATATATATATACACACCTACTCATTCAAGGGTTTTTCTTTATTTTTAAAGAAAAAACAATTGGGAGCCCATATATATATCCCAAGTGGTGCAGTGCTCTAAGGCACTGCATATCAGTGCAAGAGGCGTCACTACAGTCCCGCATCCAGCCGTGATTGGGACTGGGTTTGGCCGGGGTAGGCAGTCATTTTAAATAAGAATGTGTTCTTAACTGACTTGCCTAGTTAAATATAGGTTACAAATTGTGATTTATCAGGGGTGCTGCAGCACCCTCATGACGGATACTGATTTGGGGGCCTAATATTCAGATGCTTGGAACAGTATTCTGTGGTTTCTATAAACAAAATAATTCCACACTAAGGACACTGGATTAACCTACTATAATGCCTTTTGGTCTCGACACTAAAATTAGATATAGCATCCATTCTAATCCCAAGGACGTCATCATGTGTTAGAAGCATCTGTTGACAGTTCTCATTCCTCGCGTATCAGTGGAATGGCAAGTTAAGAGCCGCTCATTGAGCTATTGTTAGCTGGTACCCACCGCATCCGTCCGTCAATATTCCCGTCAACTGGAGCCAAGACAGACCCCCGGCTCCGGCTGAACCAAATACCAGGAACAAGAGACAGAGTTTTGAGCCTGCGCTCAACGTGAATAATTCAATATTAAATTAATAAAACAATGGAAATGCAAACAAATGTTAATTTGCTCTCATATGAACTCCCAATCACGTGCGTAAAGTAGTCCTACTGTACTGCGTAAAGTTAATTTGTTAAATTGGTTATCTGCAGGTCATCTTCTCTTGACTTACCTTTCTTTGCTGTTTTTCCCAGGCAGGGTCCAGCAACATGTCCCTGTCCCACTCATCCTCCTGTATCATGTAGTCCTCCTCATCCCCGAATCCGTTATTATAATGCACTGTCGTCTCTATTTGGGTCATCATTGCGTCTTAAGTCTTTGTATTCTCCAAAATTCAATTCGTTTTTGTCTTCCAATATCCTTATGTATTTAGACTGATAATTTAGTATTTTTTTCTGGGCTGGGTAACTTCCTCTGTCTCCCTATCTTTCTATTTGACTCCCTCTCTCACACGCTTGCCGGTGTTCGGTCTGGCCGCAGTTGCCACAGTGGAACAAATGCTGATAGCAATTAGTACTGACAGGTCACATGACAGGCGCGCAGGGCGCTATACACTTAGAGGAAACACTCTTATCACGCCACTTCGATGTAGCAGGTTAGGGAAACGTATAAAGCAGGTTGGGAGACTGAGGTTAAAGTTAGGGAAAGGGTTAGTGAAAATGCTTCCCTAACCTGCTACGAATATCACTTTGTATCGAAGTGGCGTGAAAATAGTGTGCCTCATCATGATTGTGGGGGATCGGTAGGCGGATCGGCTAATAAGCCAGGGGAGGCGTTACTCTACGGATCTTAATTGAACAAAGCCTATAATTTGTCAAGGAATCCTATTTGTAGATCAGTGATTCTACACCTCACTTTGCTCAAGCTGACCTTCTCCAAAGCACTCGGAAGTTGTAGTAAATTAGGGGCAGTTGAGACAATGAAACCATGATGTGGCGAACTCGGGGAGTTGGCAGGACCTGGACTCGAACCCTGTGACTGTCCAGCCAACACCTTAACCGTTATGCGAAAATGTCCGACCTATTGGCGTAATGGTTCATGTGTTGGCTTGACTGTCTTGTCAGAGTGGTATGGGGCCTATGAGGTCATCGGAGAGGCGTGTACAAGTGAGAGGCTTGGAAAAGAGACAAATTAAGAAACGCTATCCCCTTATAGTGTCCGCATAGATAGGTTTGGTTTGCTCCTGGCAGAACTAGGCTAGGCAATGCATACTCCCGAAAGACCTTCGCTTGAAAAACAAGAAAAAAGCTGCAATATTACTGTTGTTTGTCCCTCGTGAGCCACCATAGCAACAACATAGTTAGAAACACATTATCTAAATAGTCTGAATTAATTTAAGATAACTAAAGAAATCTGTCATTGATGTTAAAGTTTTGGCAGAGGTTAGTCTTGCAATTTTACATATAGCTAAAATGTTTGGTGCAGTATTTCGAAGAGTGACAATTTTTTCATGAAAATGTGTCATCTATTGTTGGATGACAACAAACACTTAATGACTTAATGTTTCCACTTTTACTAGGAGTAATACTGTTGATCAATCACCAACAAAGGGGCCTAGACTTCGACTACTGGACTTGCCTCAAGAAAAAATGTGTGCACAAACAGCCACATTATTTTTTGACTAAGACCAAAATCAAAAACGTCATTAAATGTTATCAAAATATATGCGTCAAATTTTTCAGCTGGGAAGCATAAGATATGCTTTAGGAAAGGGATATTGTAATGACCTCAGGCTCCTCAAGAGGTTCAGAGCTCTTGGCATAGAGTCACACAGTGGAGGTGTCATAATACCCATAAAACCTAGTGGCCAATCGTTTTTCCACCATTCATTTTTCCCAGGGGGGATTTTAGAAAGACTAAAATAAGGGCTGTTTCGTGTAGGCTTACCCTGGCATGACGTTTTGATAACCATGTACATCTCTCATCTCTCTAATCTAATCTCTCTCTCCAATCAGACCTTTATGGTAGAGTGTCCAGACGGAAGCCCCTCCTCAGTAAAAGGTACATAACAGCCCAGATAGAATTTGCCAAATGGCACCTAAAGGACTCTCAGACCATGAGAACCAAGACTCTCTGTTCTGATGGAACCAAGATTGAACTCTTTGGCCTAAATGACAAGTGTTACGTCTGGAGGAAATATAGCACCATCCCTACGGTGAAGCATGATGGTTGCAGCATCATGCTAATAAGATGCTTTTCAATGACAAGGACAGGGAGATTAGTCAGGATCAAGGGAAAGATTAACAGAGCAAAGTACAGAGAGATCCTTGATGAAAACCTGCTCCACAGCGATCAGAACCAGTGGTGTAATGTAATTAAGTAAAACGACTTTAAAGTATTACTTAAGTAGTTTTTTGGGGTGTCTGTATTCTACTTTACTATTGATATTTTTTACTACTTTTACTTTTACTCCCCCACTTTTCTAAAGAAAATAATTTACTTTTAACTACATACATTTCCCCTGGCATCCAAAAGTACTACTAACATTTCAAAAGCTTAGCAGGACAGGAAAATGGTCAAATTCACACACTTATCAAGAGAACATCCCTGGTCATCCCTACTGACTCTGATCTGGCGGACTCACTAAACACAGATGCTTTGTTTGTAAATTATGTTTAAGTGTTGGATTGTGCCCCTGGATATCCATAAAAAAAAAAATGTAATTGTGTGGTCTGGTTTGCTTAAAGCAGTGGTTCCCAAACCTTTTATAGTTCCGTATCCCTTCAAACATTCAACCTCCAGCTGTGTATCCCCTCTAGCACCAGGGTGGGCGCACTCTCAAATTTTGTTTTTTGCCATCATTGTAAGCCTGCCACACACTTTACGATGCATTTATTAAACATAAGAATGAGTGTGAGTTTTTGTCACAACCCGGCTCATGGGAAGTGACAAAGAGCTCTTATAGGAACAGGGCACAAATAATAATATAATAATAATCAATCATTTTGCTCTTTACTTAGCCATCTTACACATAAAACCTTATTTGTTCATCGAAAATTGTGAGTAACTCACCACAGGTTATTGAGAAGGGTGTGCTTGAAAGGATGCACGTAACTCTGCAATGTTGGGTTGTATTGGAGAGAGTCCCAGTCTTAAATCATTTTCCACACAGTCTGTGCCTGTATTTAGTCTTCATGCTAGTGAAGGCAGAGAATCCACTCTCACATAGGTACGTGCTTGCAAAGGGCATCAGTGTCTTAACAGCTTGATCTGCCAAGGCAGGATACTCTGAGCGCGGCCCAATCCAGAAATCTGTCAGTGCGTTCTGATTAAATTCAATTTTCACAGAACCGCTTGTTGCAATTTCGATGAGACTCTCTTGTTCAGATATCAGTAAGTGGACTGGAGGCAGGGCATGAAAGGGATAACGAATCCAGTTGTTTGTGTCATCCGTTTCGGGAAAGTACCTGCGCTGTAATCCTAGATTCAGATCATTCAGGCAAGAAAAAACATCACCCAGATAGGCCAGTCGTGTGAGAAACTCGTCATTATGCAAGCGTTCAGACAAGTGAAAATTGTGGTCAGTAAAGAAAACTTTAAGCCCGTCTCTCAAAACGTGTCAATACTTTACCCTTGATAACCAGCACACTTCTGTATGTTGTAAAACGTCACATGGTCGCTGCCCATATCATTGCATAGTGTTGAAAATACACAAGAGTTCAAGGGCCTTGCTATAACAAAGCCATTAACCATTTTCACTGTAGTGTCCAAAACGTCTTTCAAAATGTCAGGCATTCCTTTGGCAGCAAGAGCCTCTCGGTGGATGCTGCAATGTACCCACATGGCATCGGGAGCAACTGCTTGCACGCGTGTTACCGCTCCACTATGTTTCCCTGTCATGGCTTTTGCACGATTCAATACAGATACCAACACATCTTGAACACCAAAGTCCATTTGATGTCACAAAGCTGTCCAATAATTAAAAAAGATCCTCTCTTGTTGTCCTGGTTTCCAGTGGTTTGCAGAAGAGGATGTCTTCCTTAATTGACCCCCATAAACGTAACAGACATATATACCAGAAGCTGCGCCAGGCCCGCCACGTCTGTTGACTCATCCAGCTGTAACGCATAGAATTCACTGGCTTGTATGCGAAGCAGTAAGTGTTTCAAAACATCTCCTGCCATGTCACTTGATGCGTCGTGAAACAGTGTTGTTTGATGAAGGCATTGTCTGTGTAGTTTTTTTGTCCTTTTCCCCCAGCCATAACCGCGGCAGCAGGAAGAATTATTTCCTCCGCAATAGTATGGGGCTTGCCTGTCCTAGCCACTCGGTAGCTCACCATATAAGATGCTTCTAGCCCCTTCTTATTAATGGTATCTGTTGCTTTTACATGTCTTACTACTTGAAAGTCATCTTAATTCTCGCAATAAAACCTCCCGTGGCTTTTTCAAATTGGCATGTTTTGTTTCTAAATGCCTGCTGAAGAGTGAATGTTTCATCTAGTTGTTAGATAGTCCTTTTGCACATATAACACACTGTGGCTGAGGAAAGGCACTACTCCCAATATAAGTGAACCCCAAATCAATGTATTTCTCATTATATTTGCGCCTCTTCGATTGTCCAACCTCCCTGTCTGTTGTTCAGTGCTTTCCCGGGTAAGGGCACAGTAGTTCTTCGGCTGCATCAGATTCACACTGTCAGAGTCCATGCTAGCTGGGTTTACAACAAATGTAGAATTAGCATCGGATGTGCTCGTGGAAGAACAACTTGTGTCGTTGACAGGTGCAGGTGTAGTACTGCTGGTAGTAGCAGTACTACCAGTAGAGCTGGTATGTCTCCATGGACGCGGGCCTTACTTTTTTTGACCATTCATCAATTTTCAAGCAAATGGAATGAGCAGCAGCTACGTTTGGCTACATAAGGACCGTTAGTGGAATTCCCGCGAGAGAGTAACAGTTAAGGTGTTTGGATGTTAATTATTTGACCAGGCTACCTGTATTTGACATTGTGTTATTTCGCACCCAAATTTAACTGCCTGTAGCTCATGACCTGAAGCAAGGATATGCATATTCTTGATTCCATTTGAACGAACACTTTGAAGTTTGTGGAAATGGGAAATTAATGTAGGAGAATATAACACATTAGATCTGGTTAAAGATAATACAAAGAAAAAAAACGTTTATTAAAAAAAAAAATTGTACCATCATCTTTGAAATGCAAGAGAAAGGCCATCATTTTCCAGTCCAGGTGCAATTTTAATTTTGGCCACTAGATGGCAGTAGTGTATGTGCAAAGTATTAGACTGATCCAATGAACCATTGCATATCTATTCAAAATGTTGCATCAAGACTGCCCAAATATGCCTTATTGGTTTATTTATCTAAATTGTGCACTCTCCTCAAACAATAGCATGGTATTATTTCACTGTAATAGCTACTGTAAATTGAACAGTGAAGTTAGATTTAACAAGAATTTAAGCTTTCTGCCCATATCAGATATGTCCATGTCCTGGGAATTTTGTTTGTTACTTATAACCTCATGCTAATCACATTAGCCTACGTTAGCTCAACCGTCCGACAGGGGGGACACCAATCCCGTAGAGGTTTTAACATAAGCAATGTGAAATGTAATATATACTTTTAGTTTTGATCCTTAAGTATATAACAATTACATTTACTTTTGATACTTGAAGTATATTTAAAACCAAATACTTTTAGACTTTGACTCAAGTATTATTTTACTGGGTGACTTTCCTTTTAACTTTAGTCACTTTCTATTACGGTAACTTTACTTTTAATAAAATATGACAGTTGGGTACTTTTTCCATCTCTGCTCAGGGCCTCAGACTGCGGGTGAAGGTTCCCCTTCCAAAAGGACAACAACCCTAAGCACACAGCCAAGACAACGCAGGAGTGGCTTCAGGACAAGTCTCTGAATGTCCTTGAGTGGCCCAGCCAGACCCCGGACTTGAACCTGATTGAACATCTCTGGACAGACCTGAAAATAGCTGTGCAGCGACACTCCCCATCCAACCAGACAGAGCTTGAGAAGATCTGCAGATAATGGAAGAAACTCCCCAAATACAGGTGTGCCACACTTGTAGCGTCATACCCAAGAAGACTTGAGGCTGTAATCGCTGCCAAAGGTGCTTCAACAAAGTACTGAGTAAAGGGTCTGAATACTTCTGTAAATGAGATTGTTCAGTTTTTTATTTTGTAAAATTCTAAAAAATAAAAAATATAAAAAATAATTCAAAAATCCTGTTTTATGCTTTGTTATTATGCGGTATAGTATGTAGATTGATGAGGGGAAAAAAACAATTAAACCCATTTTAGAATAAGGCTTTATGTCAAGGGGTCTGAATACTTTCCGAATGCAGTGTATACATTACAAATAAAACACACTATAATAAAACACATAATACACAATATTAAACATCTATCCGTCTATCATAAAAGCCTGGGTTCTGTCGCTAAGATAATTCTGAAACCATACAGGCATCAGTGCCAAGGCTTAACACAGACCGCTTACTCAACAAGATCGAATGATCAACTGCATCAAAAGCATTTGACAAATCTAGGAATAGGGCAGCACAATTCATCTTAGCATCCAAAGCATTGACAATATAATTTCAACTGATGTGGTTGCAGTAGTAGTACTTATGTACTTATGTACTTATGACTCATACTGTGGTACTCTATAGTTCATTTTGTTGGCTTGACAGGTGCTAGACCCGGGTTTGAGTCCCGGTCGGATTCATTGATTGGAGACAGCTTGTGTCAATTATATAACTTTTCTTAGTATTTTCTACAGGCAGCAAACCTAGTGGATAATGCTGGAAATACTAGGTAAAAAAAGAAAAGAAAATGGCCCTAGTGATAATAACTTTGGAGATAATAAGTGCTTTCCCATCTGTGTACACACAGAGGCACTGTAGGACACCATAGGATAATTGAAGTGATTAGGGAGAGAAGCCGCAGTTAGCTCTTGGAATTTAATTCCCAGGTCTGGACACTGTCCCCTCCAACAGTGCAGATCTTAGGAATGTTATTCTGGACTCTAATAAGGCAAGGGTGTGTGAGCAATCAGGTCCTAGCAGTGATTTAACAGGCGCATCCTCACCCACCCATCCATGCACACATGCACACAATATTGTATTTCTGATGATACCAAACACACTCTTTCATTCACCAACACAGACAGAGGCCTCCTCCCTTCCAATCAATCTGGAGCCAGGCCAGTGTTCTGATATGGCCCCGTGTATCTACAGCTGACCACACACACACACTTTCTCTTCCTTCCTCACACATAAACAGTACATAGCATCTCTCACATCCATTGTAGCTTTTATAAACCATCATAGACTACACTACTTCCTATTGGATATTTGAGTGAAGATGGCCTACAAAATACCCACCTGAAAATGTAGGGGTCATAGCTGAGGGCTTTAAAAATGTAGTTGATGAGAGGGGGAAAAAACAACATCACTCAGGTGGGTAGCAATGACATTTAGACTTTATTTCTATAGAAAACATTAATTTCACACTTCCAAAAATATTCCTGCAAATTTGAAAGGACGTACAAACCACACAATGGGTGAATCTTGTCAGATATAAATATCATGTTTCTCCTTGAGGCCCCCAGATAGTATTACATAAAGAAACAGGCCTCACAATACTTTTCAGTGGGGAAAAGGTTTTGTCTTGCCTTCTAAAAAACACCACAACTTTTTTTGGATCTGATTGAATTTTACAAGATTTTAAAGACACCATGTCCAATGTTTCTCCCTCCCTCTTTTCCATCACACAAATGGGGAAGTGCAACTCATCTGTATGGCCAAAGAATCAAATGTTCTGTTAGAAATGTGAGTGAGTATTCAAATCCAAAGTCAGTTAAATACCAAACCAGATCTTAAAAAACAATAAACAAATGATACCTCCGCTATAAACAGTTAAACGTCACATAAGATTGTCTGTGCTGTATGTGGGAGTGTTGGAGTGTGTGTGGTGTGTGTTTTTGAGAGAGATATGTTAGTATAAACTGGAGCGACATCAGTATTGAAATAAGAGATGGAGTGAACACTTGACCTGAATTGAGAAAACAGTCCATGGCATACTATGGACATGCACTTAGAGAGGACATATTATTTACATTAGAACAGAGCAAGACGCAGAACCTGTGCTCTGAAATGACCATTTTTGCTGTGTACAGAGCCCGTAAAGAGTGCAAACAAAGAAATAAGGGTGAACACACAACCAGTTCACTTGAGACATATCAAAGAGCCATGAGAGCACCATGTCAGTCAGAACACCACTAATACTGTCCAAGCTGAAAGCCCCAAAACATTCTGGGCTCAGAGAGGTACAGAGCTGGGGTAAGGAATGGATGACGTGAAGGAGGTAGGAAGAGGAGGAGAAGGAGGGATGCCAATGGCCCCCTTTTCACGGCCTGTCATCCACAGCAGTGCTCTCAGGACCTTGGGTTGAAGAGAAAGCAAGGGGTAGAGGAGGAGAGGGGTAGAGGAAGAGGGGCGTGGAAGGGAAAGCCTTCCCCCATCATGCAGTCTCATTCAGGCCACAGGGTCGCCGGAACTCCTGCCCTCTTTCATGGATCCATTTGTTAGATACTGAGGGTGACAAGGAGGACAGAGAAAGAAGTTAGCTACTGTACCATAACCTAGTCTGGTAAAAAATCTACAGTACTCTAGTCTGGAATACTGTGTACAAAACATTAGGAAAATCTGCTCTTTCCATGACATAGACAGGACAATCTAGGTGAAAGCTATGATCCCTTATTGATGTCACTTGTTAAATCCACTTCAATCAGTGTAGATGAAGGGGAGTAGACAGGTTCAAGAAGGATTTTTAAGCCTTTAGACAATTGAGACATGGATTATGTATGTGTCCCATTCAGAGGGTGAATGGGCAAGACAAAATATTTAAGTGCCTTTGAACTGGGCATGGTAGTATGTGCCAAGAACTGCAACATTGTTGAGTTTTTCACTCTCAACAGCTTCCAGTGTGTATTAAGAATGGTCCCCCATCCAAAGTACATCCAGCCAACTTGACACAACTGTGGGAAACATTGGAGTCAACATGGGTCAGCATCCCAGTGGAACGCTTTCGACACCTTGTAGAGTCCATGCCCCAACGATTTGAGGATGTTCTGAGGGAAACTCAATATTAGGAAGGTTTTCTTAATGTTTTCTACACTCAGTTTATATCAGAGATAACTTGGTGAAGACCACAACAATGATCACTTGAGAAAAGTAAAGGAATGATAGTAGCGGGAGTTATAACTACAGATTTAGGAATGAACTAGTAACTAGTAATAATGGTAATTTAATAGGATGTCTATGGTTATAACAGTGTCATAGACATTTACAGAGCTAAATTTATGTAGTTTCAACACACAAACTCACCCCACTTGTTGCCAACCAATACTGGGCAGGCTGCGTGCCTTGTACTGTAGTCTCCCTCCCCACTGGGAAACAGGTTGTACCAGAACACTGCAGTCCCCTGTAATACATCACACACAGTAGAGACAGGTTACAGGGAACTATGTACCTACAGTCATACACACACTCTAGGCTGCAAATACACATGCTCATTGCTCACAAGCTTTTAGTCACCTTTTTGGGCCATACTGCAGCACCCACATCTGGGAATACTGTAGCACCTCCTGCTGCCACGTCACTCATCTAGAATCGATTTAAAAAAAAAACGATTATCACCTTGGACTCTTCAAGAGACCAAAAAAAATAGTATTTATTTTAGGGTAGGGGGCAAAGAAGGAAGCAGTCCCATGAATACAGAGCACTCACATAGAAAAGCCAGGTGGCTATGCGGTTTCCAGTGCCCAGCTCTTTGAAGGCATCAGGCTCATCTTTCTGTAGAGCGAGAAAAACAAATGATCATGACATCACTGATCATTATGAGCAGAAATGCCAGATCCTAAATGTCACGGTTGCCCATTCGATTTTCTTGTTTACATAAAAGACTCTAACAACACCATCAAAACAGCTCCAAGTTATTTTAATTTTGGAATTCTGTTCCAAAGTAGTCCCATAAATAATAGAGAGATATGTCATTTGACTAAAACATAATCATTTCAAACCTTGCTAACATTTGTATACAATCACATACAGTATATCTGTTTGGGCTTCTTGCGGTCAATTTGCAGTCCACAAATGATTAGTAATTATGGTCCGGCCCCCTGTCCATCTGCTCAAGAAAAGAATCGTCTGGCTGCTGAATCTAGTTGATGATCCCTGCTATATGCAATCCAAAAACGTCATACAGCAGTACTGTGTGCGGTCATTAAATCAAGGCTGCAGGGCAATACTAACCCGTCCAAAGTCAAAGTGGGGCTCATACTGCCCACCCACACCATAGTTTGCAACCTGCAAAGTAACAGTGAGATCATTAATATTGGAAATGTAACTGTCAACCATCTCAAACAACGACACACACACAAGCACACACACTTTACCTGCAACTCTTCCGCAGTGTCCATCTCCAGACCTGTGAGGTCCTCAATCCGCTGGTTTATCTGGTCAATCATTGGGTGTTCATATGCTGTCAGCCATGCACTGGGACAGGGGAAGGGCACAGGGGTGCAGGGATAACAGGTCAAATACAGGGGGGGTGGTAAAGTCCATATAGTACAGTAGTTATTACAGATGAACAGTCTAGGAGAGGGAGAGAGAACAGACAAAGCATGCTGCAAGCTACGGCTGAAGATGAAATATATAAACTACAATAGGTTCATGTGTTACGTGCAGATGATACATGAGAAGTGGGAGGAGCGTAAAGACAGGAAGAGGAAGGACTTTAGAAAGCATCCCGACAGAGTCTCCAATCAGCTCAGCGTACATTGGTCAGAGTGAAGTTTAGGAGTAACTAAATACAGTTGTGCGTATTTTTTATGTACTTTTCAATAATGTAAGCCTTCTATAGGTTGAAGCTCTGAGTTTGCAGTTATCGCGTGACTTGGGAGAGTTCTGGGGGTCACAAGGGCTTTGGAGGTTGATGAGTTTACTTTAGGGGCCCAGAGGGGAGAATTTTTTGAATGCTTTTAGTGAACACTACCAGCCTTTCACCATCCACCCTGGCCCAGTAGTCTAAACCACCCCCTCCAACAGGGAGCATTCCATTCTCACTGGGAGTCATGGCTTCTTTCACATATCATATAAAGACGTCACAATAACCTATCTGTCATTTCATGGACCTCAAGATTATTTTGTTTTTCTGGGTCATGCACCACAAGGCACAGTGTGAAAATAAAAAAGTGTCAAACCACAGAAAATAGCATTAAAATGGTAGATTCTCTGCTTAGTAGATTTGCCATACACTGCATAAAGTGAGAGTTGTAGCAGTTGTGGCAGTAATGATTTCACGGCGAGAGGGCTAACGTTTGAGGTCCATTCAAGTTCAGCCATCTGCTCTACACACACCATCCCTTTTTATTGGATACATTGTTGAATCTCTCAGCCAATAAGATGACTCCTCTTTCCCAGTGCAATATACTGTGTGTATTACTTAATACTGAAATTCCTTGTAAGGTTAGCCAAATTCAAAACTAAGATGTGTGTTAGTCTATGTGTGTGTGTGAGTAAAGTGATTTATTAGAAGTTGCTCTTAGGGAAGTGAAGACGGTAAAATATAAATTGGACATGATAGAGTGGTGGTTAAGTCAAAAAGTCTCTCTTCCTTCAAATTCTCTCCCCTGCTGTGATTACTCTCCCACTTTGACCTCGTCGTCAGTTTAAATGAGGTTCACGCTCAGTTCAGTTAACCCTTCACCACACACACAGTTGCACATACTTCAACACGAAGACACAGACCCAGACACACAGGCAGACAGACACACACACACACATCTACACTTGCATGCAGACACAAGTGCACACCCTAGCAAACACACACACAAATATACACTCCAATATACACAGTAATAAGCAGGGGCAGTAAAAACCAAAGTGATGTGGGATGGTATGGGTGTGGTATGGGTGTGGTATGGGTGTGGCATGAGCATTTCTATTTTTAAGAAGATGAAAGTTATTAAAGTAACTATGACTAAAGATTGGCATGTTCCCCTACAATCAGCAGTCTGACCATAGATTGGGGTTGTCTGGTATATTAGATCTATACAAGTGGGCACTCACTACTCATCAAAATCATGAACTGAAGAGAGAGAATGTGTGTGGATGTGCGTTCGTTCGTGTGCACAAACTTGAGGTGTAATTGGCCCTGTGTGCACAGTAGCACAGAGGAGGAGAGAAGCCAGAATGACTTCATTCATCTGATTGTAAGAGAGCAGCATAGATTTATTGCAGAAAGAGGTGGCCCTACTGACCCAAAGACCTGCCAAAACCTGGATAGCACATCCTGGGGATGTAGGGCGGTATGGGATGGGAGACCAGAGGGGATGGGGGGGGGGGGGGTCTCTGGAGACCCAAATGTATTATGACCTTTGACCCCTTACCTCTTGGAGACTCTGTACATGGCCGTGGTGAGTTTCCCAGTTAGGGGGGTCATGTACTGTGGCTGCCATGGCTAGTTGCCCGGGCACGAGAGAGAGAGAGAGAGAGAGAGAGAGAGAGAGAACACACCAAAACGATAGATGAAGTAGAGGGAAACGGGAAGTGAAAGAAACAGAGAGAAAAGCAGATTCGGTCACAAGAGGTTAATGTTATTCTAGCAGTATGCCAGGGGTTGTTTCAGGGCCAGTCCTTTAACCAAGGGTAGTATAACTTAATGGTTTATTCTATAGTTTAGGAGAATGCTAAACTAGTGATTACATTAGTGATGAAAGGAACAGAGGATTTGTGAAAAGTACTGCTCCCGACACACCCTTAGTTGGCCAAAAGCAACTACACCTTTTCTCCTCCCACTCCAATGGGTTCACATCCTAGAGAACTCCTGAGCAGAAACACATTTTCACCACAGACAGGACCATACAATCATATCTCCTTATTCATTAGCTTATACTCTGAGCTTCTAGAACACCCCTGGACTATTCTAGAATCTGATTTATGGTTAGACTAAGAAAATGATTCAGAGAGAGTGAAGGAGGGTTCAGTAAAAGTATGGTTCTGTGCTTCTGCAGAGGAGTCTTCCAGCATTGGAGGGAGGGAGGAATACGGTCTGGACTCAGAGGCATAGGCCAGTGGCAGGTGTAAGAGGAGGGGTTTGAGCTGGGGTGTGAATGAGGAGAGGGGTTATGGGTGCTCTCCCTCCTGCTCCACCCCTCCCCTCGACACCCTCCTCCCCCCTGCCTGTACCTGGCTACACCTTACCTCTTGCTGATCCTGTAGGGGGCAGTCTCGAGCACACCAGTGATGGGGTTGGAGATGGTGGCCCGGCGGAGCTATAAGGCAGGGAGAGGGGGTTTAGAGGGTACCCTGACACCACCTCCACCCCCCAAACCCTGCATTGGGTGGGCTAACAGGGCTCAACCTACCTCCACTTCCTTGGCTCTTTGGTATACACCCCTCACCACACACACTAAAAGCTTGCTGTTCCCTCTGGGAATACATCCTGTCTAACCATTTATAGCAAAAGTCCTGTGTCTGACTGATTGGATTTGAAAAAGTCATCAATGTAAGGAAATGCTGTCTTTGAACCTAAATCTAATGACATGGTGACATGTTTTCTTGAATTCATGTTAGTTGACAACTCAACCAAATGTAAATCAAAACTAGACGTTGAAATTATGTCTGTGCCCAGTGGGAAGAGTGTTTATGTTTAGCATGAACATTTCCTATTCATTCTGTCTACTAGTGGCCTTGACTCTGCAGACACAGCTGCAGCTGGTCAGACAGTTACTAGTACGAGCCTCAGAGCATATCCACAGCAAATCCACTTCTGTAGGACCATGAAACCCTTCCGTCAGACACATCTGTGTGGCCATGACACCCTTCTGAACCCTTATTATCTCAATATAGCACACACACACACTGACAGAGAGTGGAACTCACTCTGGGCTTGGCCAGCTCTTTGACCTTCTCGATCTCGCCGTGAGAGATGATGTCATGGTAGCGGACTATGTAGGGCCGGTCCCACTCATCCTCCTGCTTCACCGGGCTCAGGAGGTACTTGGGGTGACCGTGGTTGTCAAAGTAACGGCAAAAAAGCCGTCTCTGTCTGCGGGGGGTCTACAAGGCAGAGACGGGGCGGGCGGAGGGAAGTAAGAAGACAGACAGATTGACACGTACAGATGTAGGATCTTCATTTGAGCCAGTTTTTATAGCAGGAAAGTATTCCTGCAGTAACAGGAAATATTTATATTTATATGTTGATTATATATGTTGATTATAATAAATGGACATTTTTGTAGGGGTTGATACATTTTTCGTGTGTGTGTGTGAGTGAGTAATTCCTCCTCACCAGCTTGATGCCCTCCCCTCGACACAGCATCTCATACATCTTCCTCTCTGGGACAGGCTCCCTGAAGCGCTTCTTCTTCTTGGAGGCATCACTCGTCAGTCTCTTCCTTCGCTCCTTGCCCTCCTCCTGGGCCTTCTGGGCCTCCTGGGCCTGGGCCTTCCTCTGATTTATCAGTTGAAACTCAAAGTACTTCAGGTTGCCGTTGGCACGCTGGTGTTCCGGGTCTGGAGTGAGGAGAGAGAGGGGACAGTGAGATGGAATACTGATGCTCATACAGTAAACAGACAAGGAAGAGTCATTTACAATTTTGAATCACTAACTTCAGACCCTACTGCCACCTGGGACATTTCATGAGTAATCCTCTATACCAGTTTATGCTGGGCATACAGGTCAGCAGCTGTTGTTCAATGATTCACCTGGAGGGCATCATATTCCCTCAGCACTCATTAACATTCACAGTGTTACACTACCAGTTAACCTCCAAGTATACCCATCCCATAACTTAGCTCCTTTAGTGTGCTCTCCTTTAACTCTGTCAGTGTGTCCTTCAAATCACTCCCGGTGTGACTAGTTTAACTCATTCATTCTGAGCCGCATTAGGGTAACTCACCCAGCATGAGTAGCCTCTTGGTGAGCTCCAGGGCCCTGCCTAGATCCCCCTGCTGGTAAATAGCATAGCTGAGGTAGTCCAGCACGGTGACCTTGTCCACGGTGGACTCCTCTCCTTCGTCCAGCTGCTTCAGGGCCTGCTCCATCCACAGCTCTGTGTGGTAGTAGTCCACCTCGCTGTAGGCAATCTTCCCCAGCTCAAAGCAGTCCTCCACCGTCATAGGGCTCTTGTGCGTCACTCCTGTGAATGAGTCAGTGGTTACAGACTTACAAATTATAAAAGGCCTGAGGTTCTCTCTCTAGCGCTCCCTAACACATTACCTGGCAGGTCTCCTGTAGAGATGGTGTTGGTGTCCAGTCTGTAGGTGTCCTGCAGTCTGAGCAGTGCCTTGGCTGCACCTGTCTGGTCCTCGTCGGTAGGGAAGTGTTGCCTCTGGAGGGTCAGGTTAGAGATGAAGCCTGAGAGAAGGACAGAGATCCTCATTTGTGAGGATGCTCACTGTGAGCATCTAAAAGACAAACAAACATTGCAGCAAATATTTTCTGTTAAAAAACTAGTATCTGTCGTTGCTGCTTTGGGACTACCTTTCAACTTCCTTTTCATCTCTTCTAATGTGAACTTCATAGTGTCATCATATCTAACCTTCCTTGGTGTCCTTCAGCACCAGGCTCTCCAGGTCTCCCCATTCTGTGTTCAGCCTCTTCATCAGTTTGAAGGCGTTGACTGGGTTTCCCAGGAAGCCCTCGGGGTCCTGCATGGCTATGGCTGATAACACATCCAGCTTCTCTGCCCACCTAAGAGAGGGATGGGAGAAGAGACACAATTCAGCTACTCTGTGTGTGTGTGCTGTTGCTCGTGTGCGTGTGGACACTCACTGTTTAACCTGCTTCAGCTTGTTCTCCTCTGCCGTGATATAATTCTTCAGTGAAGTGACTAAGTCTTTCTCTGTGTACAACAGATCTGTCATGTGACCTAAGGGAGGAAAATACACACATTATCAAACTTTATTTTAAGTTTAGTTAAACCAATCATACACATGATGATAAGGAATACACTGTGTACTATATCTTTCAACTTCTGTGTAGATGAGAAATGAGTAGAAACCCGTACTTCCGGGTAGATAAAATGCCCAGTATGTGCTTGATAGACAGGCTTTGAGGGCAGACCCAACACCTGTCTCACAACCATATGACTATGTACAGTGCCATGCGAAAGTATTCGGCCCCCTTGAACTTTGCGACCTTTTGCCACATTTCAGGCTTCAAACATAAAGATATAAAACTGTATTTTTTTGTGAAGAATCAACAACAAGTGGGACACAATCATGAAGTGGAACGACATTTATTGGATATTTCAAACTTTTTTAACAAATCAAAAACTGAAAAATTGGGCGTGCAAAATTATTCAGCCCCTTTACTTTCAGTGCAGCAAACTCTCTCCAGAAGTTCAGTGAGGATCTCTGAATGATCCAATGTTGACCTAAATGACTAATGATGATAAATACAATCCACCTGTGTGTAATCAAGTCTCCGTATAAATGCACCTGCACCCTCAGAGGTCCGTTAAAAATGGCAGAGAGCATCATGAAGAACAAGGAACACACCAGGCAGGTCCGAGATACTGTTGTGAAGAAGTTTAAAGACGGATTTGGATACAAAAAGATTTCCCAAGCTTTAAACATCCCAAAGAGCACTGTGCAAGCGATAATATTGAAATGGAAGGAGTATCAGACCACTGCAAATCTACCAAGACCTGGCCGTCCCTCTAAACTTTCAGCTCATACAAGGAGAAGACTGATCAGAGATGCAGCCAAGAGGCCCATGATCACTCTGGATGAACTGCAGAGATCTACAGCTGAGGTGGGAGACTCTGTCCATAGGACAACAATCAGTTGTATATTGCACAAATCTGGCCTTTATGGAAGAGTGGCAAGAAGAAAGCCATTTCTTAAAGATATCCATAAAAAGTGTTGTTTAAAGTTTGCCACAAGCCACCTGGGAGACACAGCAAACATGTGGAAGAAGGTGCTCTGGTCAGATGAAACCAAAATTGAACTTTTTGGCAACAATGCAAAACGTTATGTTTGGCGTAAAAGCAACACAGCTCATCACCCTGAACACACCATCCCCAATGTCAAACATGGTGGTGGCAGCATCATGGTTTGGGCCTGCTTTTCTTCAGCAGGAACAGGGAAGATGGTTAAAATTGATGGGAAGATGGATGGAGCCAAATACAGGACCATTCTGGAAGAAAACCTGATGGAGTCTGCAAAAGACCTGAGACTGGGACGGAGATTTGTCTTCCAACAAGACAATGATCCAAAACATAAAGCAAAATCTACAATGGAATGGTTAAAAAATAAACATATCCAGGTGTTAGAATGGCCAAGTCAAAGTCCAGACCTGAATCCAATCGAGAATCTGTGGAAAGAACTGAAAACTGCTGTTCACAAATGCTCTCCATCCAACCTCACTGAGCTCGAGCTGTTTTGCAAGGAGGAATGGGAAAAAATTTCAGTCTCTCGATGTGCAAAACTGATAGAGACATACCCCAAGCGACTTACAGCTGTAATCGCAGCAAAAGGTGGCGCTACAAAGTATTAACTTAAGGGGGCTGAATAATTTTGCACACCCAATTTTTCAGTTTTTGATTTGTTAAAAAAGTTTGAAATATCCAATAAATGTCGTTCCACTTCATGATTGTGTCCCACTTGTTGATGATTCTTCACAAAAAATACAGTTTTATATCTTTATGTTTGAAGCCTGAAATGTGGCAAAAGGTCGCAAAGTTCAAGGGGGCCGAATACTTTCGCAAGGCACTGTATCTCATAAGGAAGGGAGGAGTCTCACCGATGGATGTGTAAAAGTCACTGTGGGCTGAAAGAGTCTGGAACAGGCAGCTCAACACCAGTAAATACCCCCAACACTGTCGCTCCATCCTGGACATACTGGGAGAGAGAAAGACAGAGAGATAGAGAAAGATGAGGTGGTAGAGAGAGGAAAAGAGAGGAGGCCAGAATGAGGAGGAGTGAAAGAAGGACAATGAACGTATATTGTTTGCTCACTCGAACACTCTGTCATCTAATGTACTAGAAATAGTCATAATCAACAGCGGGGTTCCCTTTTGACAGAATGGTCCAATGATCTACAGGAGAGAATTTCCTGATGAAGAATATAATTGCGAATTATATTTCACAGAATTTCTCCGATACATCTGAAAATTATAGCATCATAGTCCACTGATCTTTTTCGCCCACAGTTTAGACTGTCCTGACACACAGGTCAGAAAACACATACAATTAGCTATACCTGTGCTGCCTCTCAAATACTTAAAATAGAAGTGGGAATGGACATTCCTTGAAGGCAGGACAAACCCTAACCCTGGCTGTCTGCAGGCTGACACAGCAAGGCCTCAATCCTCAACCCCCAAAGAGTGGTTTATCAGTGTGAGGCCGTGGAAGGATAAGCCATGGGGAAATAGCAAACAGAAAATAGAAAGGGAGTGTTAGCGAGTGAGTGTGTGGGTGGGTGTGTGCATGCATGCGCGTGTGTTTCAAAGAGAGTAGTCCTCTAAAACAGTATTACATTGAATGACTTCCTCTCTGCCTCACTCACCACACTGAGATGAATATAACCCCTTGGATGTGGCCATAGAGTGACTAGTTTGGCACATGAGCTCTGGAGTTGGCACTGTCATGGCTTTTGCCTGGCTGCCCCTATCTAGACATGACTTAGCCCTGCGGGAGTGGTACTGTGCTCTTCCTACCCCCATAGCGAGCCTCCACTAGTCGTCCAGTGTGTGTGTGTCAGGGAAGTAGCGTGGGCCTTGTTTGAACAAACATGCCTGTCTATATTGCCCTCAGGGATGGACATGGAGGGGGATGGATGGGCCAGATAGGGGAGGAGGGGACTTCACACATAGATATTACATCTATTCCACAAACACACATCCCTATTAGCCTGGGGTCTTTAAAACACACAGACAATACCTCATCAATAGAGACAAGTCCACATTGCGGGAAACTTTATCACTGGAAGTTCCGTGAATGCTACAGTACTATCCAGCAGATTTATCTATTTAGCATCAAAAATGAATCACCCCTCTACACATTAGCTTATCTAGCACACCTACTACTCATTAAGCATGTAAGAACTAATGGCAACATTGGACAAAGACTGCAGTATAACCTCCCTGTGTTAACAGTAGCTGGTCTGGCTGAAAGCAGTAGCACTCTTTGTCCTGTAGATGACACACACCAATTCATCCTAGTGTAAGAGTTTATATTGTTTAAATCCTGCAGTCAAAACATAACTCAAAACAGGTGCATACATCTAAATCCTAGCTGCACTGATGCATAAATACCAATCTGGCAACCTCGAAGATAGTTTGGAAGACACTTGACACAAGACTGACGATCACTGACATCTAAAACATATAAGCTGGTGACACACATCTGCATTCTACTGTGCACGTGTTATCTACTGTGCATACTCAACAAACTGGATGCAGTCTATCACAGTGCCATCCGTTTTGTCACCAAAGCCCCATACACTACCCACCATTGCGACCTGTACGCTCTCGTTGGTTGGCCCTCGCTTCATACTCGTCACCAAACCCACTGGCTACAGGTTATCTACTAGTCTCTGCTAGGTAAAGCCCCACCTTATCTCAGCTCACTGGTCACCATAGCAGCACCCACTCGTAGCACGCGCTCCAGCAGGTATATCTCACTGGTCACCCCCAAAGCCAATTCCTCCTTTGGTCGTCTTTCCTTCCAGTTCTCTGCTGCCCATGACTGGAACGAATTGCAAAAATCTCTGAAGCTGGAGACTCACATCTCCCTCACTAGCTTTAAGCACCAGCTGTCAGAGCAGTTTACAGATCACTGCACCTGTACTTAGCCTATCTGTAAACAGCCCATCTATCTACCTACCTCATCCCCATACTGGTATTTATTTATTTATTTTGCTCCTTTGCACCCCAGTATCTCTACCTGCACATTCATCTTCCGCCGATCTACCATTCCAGTGTTTAATTGCTATATTGTAATTACTTCGCCACCATGGCCTATTTATTTCCTTAACTTACACTCACTGTATATAGACTTTTTGTTTTCTTTTGTTCTACTGTATTATTGATTATGTTTTGTTTATTCCATGTGTAACTCTGTGTTGTTGTATTGTGTTGAATTGCTACGCTTTATCTTGGCCAGGTCGCAGTTGTCAATGAGAACTTGTTCTCAACTAGCCTACCTGGTTAAATAAAGGTGGAAAAAAATATAAGAAAAAATAAGAAGGCTGAGGAAGTAGGAAGGACCCAAAAAATAAGGTCACAAGTACTATTTCTAATATTTGAATATCTATAATTATGGCATATAGGATTACCTTTACGCATAACTCACCATGATATGAATAAGGAGGTCAAAGAGAGACAGGATTGAAAGCAGCACTAAGTATGAAGTATGTATAAAAAATACTAACCCGCTGCCAATGTAAAGGTCACTGCACGTACCTTCCCCCTTCTGGCACCAACTCAGCCAACAGAGACTATCTACTGAGGGTTTAGGCAATGGACAGGCTTAGGCAAGTCCTCATTTTCATAAACAGAGTGAGGATTTGATTGAAAACAAAGGAAACATACAGGTGATATTTCTATGAAGGTCAACAGGGAGTGGAAAGAGCCAGAAGCCAAGAACTGTAAGAGCAAAACGGTATTTACACGTTAAATGCTTTATAAGTTCACGTGTTCAATTCTATTTATCACAGAGAGACACAGAGTTGTCTTACACAGTACTACACCACTTACAGTAATGTTTCTCACTGGTGCTCAAATGACAGTAACACTTCACTTATGCTGCCAATCTGCTATAAAACTCATAAGAATATCAACCTTATTGCAGAGAGACAGTAGTGACAGTGTCACTGTTATGATAATGGCCTCAAAGTGTTATGCCAGAGCATGTAAAGTGTTACTGTTACCAAGCCTCTAAGAGAGCCACTAACCTCAAATGGCTGCTCTACAGACGCCCATACGTAACTGGGTTTCAACTAGCAGTAACCAGTCCCAGGAGAAATCACTATGCCTGTATAGAAAACAGACGAACCACTTTACAAAATGAGTCTGCGTTCTTTCCCTGAGGTTTAACCTCCTTGGACCAATAATCTGTTAGTACTTGTCATATGCCTGTAGGGCCTACTTGTTTCAAACACGCCTGAGGTTAGTGTTATCCAGTGCTACTGTAGAGTTAAGTCCTTTTACGTCAACTCTCTCATTACTATGTGTTACCTGGGAAACACACACACACCTCAATGAGGTTCAATCACTCATTCACAGTTTGAGGCTTATGTCCAAGCTACACTTACAGAAGTCAGTTATTACCCTCCAGTTACTAACGCATGGCAAATAGAGAGCAAGTCAGTGGGAAAATGAAATATTGACAAGGGATTGGCAAAGCAGCTGGTGGTTGTATTAGGTGACAGAGGTATTGTGCCAGTGCCACAGACAGAATATCACTTGTGAGTGAAAAAACCTTCCCGGTCTGTCAATCCCATTTTTAAAAAGTTTTAGATCATTAGCCTCACATTGTTACAGTTTCGTCATTTGTGAAGTGAAGTTGTAATATAACTAATGACTGTATTAAATTGGCTTTAAAAGGGAGTTATAGGGGCTGTTAGTGTATTTCAAAGGCTGGATGAAACACACACAGTCATGACTAAACTTTGGATGACCAGACTAAGTGTCAACATCCTACACTATTAGAATGAAACCTTCTGTTTGAGCTTTGTTTCACCTTCAACTGGAATATCTTATAAGCACAGGGGGTGGCAGGTAGCCTAGTGGTTAGTGTGTTGGGCCAGTAACTGAAAGGTTGCTGGATTGAATCCCAGAGCTGACAAGGTAAAAATCTGTCATTCTGCCCCTGAACAAGGCAGTTAACCCACTGTTCCCCAGTAGGCCATCATTGTAAATAAGAATTTGTTCTTAACTGACTTGCCTAGTTAAATAAAAATCACCTGTTATGATAGATGCTAACTGATCCGTTATGACCACAAAGACAAAAAAGGGTTCCAGGTTGAACTATTTTGGGTTCCATGTAGAACCCTCTCTGCTCCACGACTCTCCCTGAAAAGGTACACAGGAATGGAGCCTTCACATCTACATTTCAAGTGTCAAGTCATGCAGTCTGAAATTTCTCCATGGCCTACACGCTTAGAAAAATAGGTGATATCTAGAACCAAAATGGGTTCTTCAAAGGGTTATTCTATGGGGACAGCTGAAGAACCCATTTAGGTTCTAGATATCACCTATTTTGCTAAGATTGTATGCCATGGAGAAATGTCAGACTGCATGACTTGACACTTGAAATGTAGATATGAAGGCTCCATTCCTGTGGTTTTCAGGGAGAGTCGTGGAGCACCCGTCTGTAAAACCTGCAATATCCTAGACATACAAAACCACTGATATTATAGAAGAGAAGTATTAACCTCGCAAGTCATTTAATAAAGGTCTTATCTTTACAATTTTATACAACATAAACCATACAATGCAGGGGTGCAACTTTCACTGGGGACATGCCCCCCCCCCCACATTCTGAAATTGCATTTTTATCCCCCCAGTTTTATCATTGGAATGTGATACAAGTACAGGCAACGGTGAGACCATGCGGATGTCTCCGAGTGGTCGGGTAGGCTGTTTGGAGTGTTATATCCGACTGGATCAAAATATTTTTTTATAAGAATAATTATTATTATTTTCCCCCCACTTCTAAAACCAAAGTTGCGCCCCTGATACAATTACCCCACACTATAGGTGGAAAGATCATCCGGAAATGATCGACACCGACCAAACCGACCACTTATCATGGAGATTTTGCTGATATTGTTCATTACAATAAATAACCTATAGGGCGCTACTAGAGAAATGTGAAATTAAATAAGTTTGCTAATATGGGTGATTGTTAATAGGACAATTGATAGCTACAACCTTCAAAGTAATATCGTTATCCTCAGTCGTAACTCTTTACCAGTGGCCATGGTTTTCACAAAAACACCCCACTAGATTAAGTGTGCCATACAAGGGCACCAACACACAAGAGCTCAAAATGCACCATTTGACAGGACATCATTGGCCCAGTTTAGTATTATCCTGGTCGGGTGAGAAATGTCAGTGAAAGGGGAGGCTCAAAGGTCACACAACCTGACACCGAAAACAAACTTGAAGTGTGACATCAATTCATTCTATTACTATAGTCCATATATTTGAGGGCTGCTGAAGCCCAAATACTTACATAAACCTGAAAGGTAAAAAATCCCCAAACTGTACGACAGTCATTTTTGGGAGAATAACTACCTGGATGCAGGAGTAGACGTAACATAGTAAATGTAAATCCAGGATACTCACATTAGTATATGTTATGTTTCGTATGGTACTGTATGTGTTCATTTGTGGATGTCCATCCTCCATTTAGTATGATATGTTACTAATTGCAATTTGTACAATATGTTACGAATTGTAATTCATACAATATGTTACTAATTGCAATTCGTACAATATGTTACGAATTTGAAAAACACAAGATATGTTACAAATTCCAATTTGTTGTGACTAATGTTACCAAGGTGGCTAATGCTAACATTATCTAGGTGGCTAAGGGGATATGGTTAGGAGTTCTGTTAAACGGTTAGGTTTGGCTAACATGCTAAGTAGTTGCAAAGTTGTTAATTAGCACAAATGTGAAACTTGTCTGTGATTAGATTCGAACATGTTGCATGACATTCTCATTATATGCCTACCCAGCCACCCTACTTTCGTATTTGTGTTAAGTAACCTTCTGTCTTATGTAACCATGCCAAGCTTAACATACTCAATTTAGTGATCCGGATTTAAGTTGAATATGTTAAACCTAGTCTATGACACCAGGCTAAGAAGAATAAAGACTTACACTGCCGGTCAAAAGTTTTAGAACACCTACTCTTTCAAGGGCTTTTCTTTATTTTTTTACTATTTTCTACATTGTAGAATAATAGTGAAGACATCAACACTATGAAATAACACATATTGAATTATGTAGTAGCCAACAAAGTGTTAGACAAATCCCAAAATATTTTAGATTTGAAATAGCCACCCTTTGCCTTGATGGCTGGTTTTCCTTCACTCTGCGGTGCGACTGAGCCCAAACCATCTCAATTGGGTTGAGGTCGGGGGTTTGTGGAGGCCAGGTCATCTGATGCAGCACTCCATCACTCTCCTTCTTGGTAAAATAGCCCTTACACAGCCTAGAGGTGTGTTGGGTCATTGTCCTGTTGAAAAACAAATGATAGTCCCACTAAGCCCAAACCAGATGGGATGGCATATCGCTGCCGAATGCTGTGGTAGCCATGCTGGTTAAGTGTGCTTTGAATTCTAAACAAATCACAGACAGTGTCATCAGCAAAGTACCGCCACACCACAACACCTCCTCTTCCATGCTTTACGGTGGGAAATAGACATCCGGAGATCATCCGTTCACCCACACCGCATCTCACAAAGACATGGCGTCTGGAACCAAAAGTTTCCAATTTGGACTCCAGACCAGAGGACAAATTTCCACCGGTCTAATGTCCATTGCTCGTGTTTCTTGGTCTGTGTTTCTTCTTATTGGTGTCCTTTAGTAGTGGTTTCTTTGCAGCAATTCGACCATGAAGGCCTGATTCACACAGTCTCCTCTGAACAGTTGATGTTGAGATGTGTCTGTTCCCTGAACTCTGTGAAGCATTTATTTGGGCTGCAATTTCTGAGGCTGGTCGCTCTAATGAACTTATCCTCTGCAGCAGAGGTAACTCTGTGTCTTCCTTTCCTGTGGCGGTCCTCATGAGAGCCAGTTTCATCATAGCGCTTGATGGTTTTTGCAACTGCACTTGAAGAAACTTTAAACGTTCTTGAAATTATCTGTATTGATTGACCTTCATGTCTTAAAGTAATGATGAACTGTTGTTTCTCTTTGTTTATTTGAGCTGTTCTTGCCATAATATGGACTTTGTCTTTTATCAAATAGGACTATCTTCTGTATACCCCCCTTCCTTGTCACAACACAACTGATTGGCTCAAACGCATTAAGAAGGAAAGAAATTCCACAAATTAACTTTTAAGAAGGCACACCTGTTAATTTAAATGCATTCCATGTGATTATCTCATGAAGCTGGTTGAGAGAATGGCAAGAGTGTGCACAGCTGTCATCAAGGCAAAGGGTGGCTATTTGAAGAATATAAAATATAAAATTGATTTTGATCTATAAACTTTTTTGCTTACCACGTGTTATTTCATAGTTTTGATGTCTTCACTATTATTCTACAATGTAGAAAATAGTTGTAAAAATATTTTTTTTCAAACTTGAATGAGTAGGTGTTCCAAAACTTTTGACCGGTATTGTAGTTATGAGTGAAAGTTCCAGAATCAGTCAGAGAGAAGGTGGAGAGCACTGCCACGTCTTCGCCCCTCCCCCGCAAGGACGTTTCTCGGGATGTGAGTTTGTGAATGATGTGATTGCTCTACTACGTGCAATCGGCAAGAAACTGAATATTGAGACAACTTGTTAATTCAGTAAGTAACTCAGTTAGCCCCTTCAGTCAATAAACACAATTTGCCTTTGTAGGTCAGTAAATACACGTTAATTATGTAACAACGTGTGCATAAATGACTTGCCGCTATGTAACACTCACTAACAACGATGTAACAGCCACGGTTGTCGATTTCGTTTAGTGTCAGGTTTATTAATTTTAGCCAAGGAAGGTTTGTATAACATTTCCTTTTGATAGCCTGCTAATGCCATGGCATATTCATAACTGTCCATTTTAAAATATAGCCTAATATAGCAATATCTAACGTTTTCAAAGCATTCTAGTCTATTGAGACGGAGAGATTTTGCAGGCACAGTCATGTGTAAATAAACTCATACCCACGTTGCATCGGAATTTTACGCAGTGGATGGGTTTGGAATAGGATGCCTGGCGCTAGGTTTTGTGCGTAAAGTAGGCTACAAATAAATAAATGGCAAGACGAGTGATTGATAGAATAGAGACAATAGGCTGACTAAAAGCAATTGATATCACATATTGGACATGCAACGTGTTTGTAGAGAAAGTTATTGATATATTAATAATACAGGTCTCATCCGATATGGTAATCAAATTTAACACTAGGCTAGGTTTAGACAAACAGATAATTGTCAACATGCAAACAAACATGAATTATTACCGAAATGATAAGAGAGACTTGTCTTGGAACGGTGGCACAAAAACACTCAGATGGCCAAAATATATTCCCGGCAGCCGCTCGCAAGCTCTCCAAAGGTGTCCCTGCTCGTTGCTTTGGTACGGTTTATGACAGCCCCAACCTCCAGTCGCTCTTATCCTCGGCGTGTCATCGGTCCTCGGCTCGCCATCTGGCGGTAGGTTCTATCCACGGAAACTGCTACGTGCAGAGTCGCACACACGCACTCAACCCTAGTTTGGGACTGGGGAACTTCAGGGGAGAATTTTTGAGCATGCCTCCACACCAATTCTGAAGTGTTCCCTTACTTTAGCATGGACGTTTTGCTCCAGACACGTGATAAAATGATGTTACTCCTAAATATGATGAATAATTAGTCTATTAGGCATTCCAGAA
Organism: Oncorhynchus kisutch; assembly: GCF_002021735.2. NCBI lineage: Eukaryota > Metazoa > Chordata > Actinopteri > Salmoniformes > Salmonidae > Oncorhynchus > Oncorhynchus kisutch. Next base: position 74,627,244 of record NC_034177.2, on the reverse strand, counting down.
TGCACTACTGTTTACAGTGTGTATTGTGGAGGACCACTGGTGTTTGGTTTATGTCCACATCTGAACACTTTTACATTTAATTAGCCTAGACCCAAGCCCTACTAAAAAATGTTTTTGTCCTTTTATGTTGGTTGATTCTTACTTTGACAGTTTGCCCCTAAAAATGTAATATGTGTATGTAACTAATTTAAGCAATGTAAGCCATTATAGGCCCTTAGCCTAAAGGTCAGGCTGCAATAGTCACACCAAACTGAATTTCTCTATTTGGATTTGTTAACTGTAAGTTTCATGGTTATTTCTTTAACAGGCACAGGTACTAAGAACTTTATAGACCCCAATTTCACCCCAGTAGTAGGAGGCGGGGTCATTTATCATGTGGTCCTTCCACATTCCAGAAGAGTCTGGATCTGCTTCCCAGTTTTTCTAGAAGGAAGCTAGCTGGCTGGAGAGAGCTGCAGGGGAGGAGCTTGGTGTATGTGTGTGTGTGTGTGTGTGTGTGGGGGGGGGGGGGTGATACAGCCACATTCAGTCACATTCAGTCTTATGAATCAAATGGGATAATCCACTGTCAGCACTGTGTACAGAAACAACCATCTATTACTTTCGAAAAAAGTACCTTTTTGCACAGTACAGTCAGTGTGAACAAACTCTTGTATGTGTGTCCACTTTTGTATTGGGGGAAAAAACAACTCAATACCCATTCTCCTTTATCCTTGCAGTGACCTGTTCACAGTTTTTAAAACACACTATTGTACTAATTTATGTTGGTTACTTCCTCCATTTCCTCTGCCTTTCATTACTCCATTCAAAGGCCTGGACACAGGTGTAAACGATATGGCAATAACAACCCAACTTTGACCTCTTGAGGCCCTTTCAACTGGAATTTATGTCCGCGTGTTTCATACACAGAGCATCCTCACTTTGAATGCAAAATGTCTAGTAACCACCAAATGACTCTGCTTTCTTCTAAGCATAACTGTTCAGTAGTTTTATGTTCAGTGATAGGAGAACAGGGAAATATGTTTATATTATTTGTAGCTCTACCAGGTCCCAGACAAAATATTAGAGCTGAACAAGTTTCTAACCAAGCATTGAATACACAGATGGCCTCTGTATAAGCAGGTATCAGCACTGATGCAAATATATTCACTTCCTCTCCCCTTATTCACTCTAATGCTGCAACATCAGCGTCCTAGTGTTCTGAAAAAACATCATCCCTCAAATAACCCTTAATAAAACACAGTCCTAGACCTAGGGCAACAATGACAAAGAAAACCAAACTGCTTAAAGTTATTAAGACCATCAAGGTCATACAACTCTCCCAATGAGTCTTTAAAACGCCATTATTTGAATCAGAGTGGGCTCTGTCCACAGTCCACCTCCCTCTCCATGAATTATGCACAGAAACTGCACTGCCCAAACCACATAACTTCACAGGCGGATGTCGTCCAGCGAGGTAAGCCTTCGTCCGAACAGCTGCTCCTCGTAGGTCAACAGCTGCCGCAGGAAGTTCACGTTGGGCGCCGTGCATGCTCTCCTCTCCTTCAGCCAGCGGATGGCATGCAGCAGTGTCCAGCGCTGGTGCTGCATTAGGAAGGCTAGCGTTAGCGCTGAGCTACGGCTCCGCCCCATGCTGCAGTGCACCAGCACCCTACCCCCAACCCCGCTGCTCAGGGCTCCAGCGATGAACCTCGCAGCCTGGGGCAGCGCCTCCACTAAGTCCTGCTGGGCGTCATCGCTCAGCCGCAGCCTCAGGTAGCTGAGGGTGCTGGGAAATGCATCCGGGCATTCAGCTGTAGCGTTGACCACATGGGTGATGTTAAGGTTCTCAAGGATGTGGTAGTCAGAGGCCTGAGCAGCTGAGCCCTGGTAGAGCTCCCCCTCCAGGATCTCAGAGGGGTAGATGGTGAGGGCGTACCTGTCGGGCTCTAGAAGAGCCATGCGGGAGTTGCAGAGGAAGGGGTAGAGGGTGTGGAAGGCGGTGAAGCCCCCTAGGAGGATGACAGGGTCCATGCCCAGGTCACTGAGTTGGAAGAAGCAGCGCTGGAGGAACGGGGAGGCTGCCCTGGCCTCCAAACTGCCCACTGATACACACACAGACAGACATAAAACAACCACACAGTGAAGGTTAGAAGGGTGCTTTTGTGTTGCTGAGGTTGTACAGTGTCTATATTGATTGTGTCGGATGTTGTAGCAAAGGAGTGTGCAGTGTATTACCTGGGCTGTGGCCCTCCTCAGCGTACAACAATATGATAGAGAACTCCTGGAGCTGCACACAGCTGATCAGACAGCCCAGATCTGGGTGGATCACTGTCACACTAGCCCTGGCTGTAACCAGATGACTCTGCTTGTACCTGACAACCAATGAACACACACATATCAACACAATGCTTTTACAGTAAGTATTTATATTTATTATGAATCCCCATTAGTTCCTGCCAAGGCAGCAGCTACTCTTCCTGAGGTCCAGCAAAATGAAGGCAGTTATACAATTTTAACAGATTTCATAACACATTACGTCTGTGCCCTCAGGCCCCTACACTACTTCCACGTATCTACAACAAGTCTGTGAGGTGTAGTGATCAAGTGGCTACATTGGACGTGCATGTTTGTGTTCTGAAGTTGTGTTGCGTGAGTGCTCCCACCTCTCTGCACTGCGACAGTCCAGGATGAGGATGTAATTCGGATCATGTAGAGCGGGATGTCCAGCCTCTGCGTTCAACAGGTTATATACCTGCTGGGGGGTGATGTAGCCTCTCTGCACACTTACCCTCTCTGGGAAGGTAGGAATTAACACCTCCTGCACCTCAGGCTCACACACTACTGGACAACAGTATGCACACACACATGTACCTGTGCTCGCACACACACATCAGAGAAAATCATACACACAGAGCCGAAATGCATATTGGAAACAATGTTCAACTGGCGACTGGGTTCAGCTTGCAGGTACCCGGCCCGCCACAAGGAGTCGCTAGAGCGTGATGATGATGAGCCAAGTAAAGCCCCATCGGCCAAACCCTCCCCTCGCCCGGACAATTGTGTGCCGTCCTATAGGACTCCCGTCCACGGCCGGTCGCGGCACATCCCGGGAATGAACCCAGGTCTGTAGTAACGCATCTAGCATTGCGATGCAGTGCTCTAGACCGCTGCACCACTCGGGAGGCCCAGATTGTGGTCCTTTGATCATAAATCCCCTCATGATAACTCCAGTCACAACTTTAAATCCACATTTATACTTAATCTTATATCCACTTGATCTAATATGGGCTGATAACCTACCTTGGGTCTGTCTCTGCACTGGAGTCAGTGTGTTACATTGGGATGATTTGATAGTACCATTGACCTTCCTGTAGGGGGTGTTGTTTTTTGGTTGCAAGGCGCTGCTGCGTTTTCTGGATGGTTCTACACGACAGTTAGTCACTCTGAGACAAATACACAAAGACAGAGCTGCATTACCCAGCGTTAACAAAGGACATTAGATGTATTATTTATTCAGCAATATATTTGACCAACATAATTATATTCTTCAGGGATGCATGCACGGTAACCCATATTAGACTACTGACACAAGCTGAGATGCCTATAGCTAGCAGTTAGACCTTACACTCACCTGGACACCACTATGCCCATGTTGTTTCCCAGTGCCAGACATTTGGGAGGCGCAGCTGCTGCCCCCTATGTTCCCTTATCAGGGAGATATCCTTCCATAGTGAGAATAGTCCAAATTTCTGGCAAATTCTTGACCAGCCAACCAAATATATATACGGTTAAATGTCTGTCAAATTGCCACAAAACTGGTTTGCTTGGCTCCGGTGTAAAATAGTTGTTTTCCTTGCCTTTTTTCTCAGTCACTCTCACACCTCCTTGTCAGGGCCTTATTTTAGCGGGTTGCCTTGACGACTTAGCAGTGATAAGTGCTCTAGAATGCCACATGGGTGCTGGCTGTGACAGGTGAGGGAGGAGAGTGATAGAAAGAAGAGAATGGCCTTCGGTCTCAGTCTACCATTTAGTCAGACCATGAACACCACCCCAAATCAGGTTTTCCTCATGGACCCCTGTCATATGACTCCATCCCTCCCAAATCAAATGATTCAGTCAATAATTATTCTATATTATTCTACAATCGACAGATCCATTAAACACCTCCAACATGTTCAACAGATATTTCAATTGTTGATATTTTTATGAATACCTATGGCAGTCATAGACACTGAAATATATTAGGGGTATAAGCTTATATTATTATACAATACAACACAACCACACAATGGTGAGGACTTCAGCTTGATTAATTATTTTGATAAGTAGAACTGTTGATGTTACTGATAAAGTATCAACCAATCTTGATGAATCCGTCTCTCCAGGTTCCACACTGTGTTGTGTGCTAGTTTGATCAGGCATGTTGCTATAGTACCCTGGCTATGCATTAGGCCCTCTCTGCTGTTTGAATACAGAGACCAGAGAACCTCCTTCTCTTCTCAAGTCACATGAGTCTGTTTACTTTGAGCGCTTTGCCCAAATGGCTGCATGGCTCAGGTTACTAGACATTTCTGAGGTGTTGTGAAGTTTGGTAGGGAGATACAGAGGCCAGCTAGTATACACACTCACATGCATATTCTGTGTTCACTAACACATGTATTTTCAGTAATTTGTTCAGGCAAAAAAAAATGATAATTGCTGTTCTCCTCTGCTGGAATAGCACAGGAGTGTCAGTACTGCGGAGAGTTAGGACAGAGAGAGCGAGAGGAGAGAGAGATATGACATTTAAAATGTCTCTATTCCTTTTAAACTTTTGTGAGTGTAATGTTCACTCTACATTTTTTATTGTTTATTTCACTATTGTTTATTATCTATTTCACTTGCTTTGGCAATGTAAACGTATGTTTCCCATGCCAATAAGGCCCTTTGAATTGAGAGGGGGGGGGTCAACAATGTCACAAGCAGATGTCTGTACCACGCTGTGAATGATCAGTGATGAGATTCCCACCAGGGTTACTGTAGGATTAGACACACCTCCATGAAGTCATACTAAGCAGTATGGCATGTCACATTTGTGTTCTAGTGTCCTAGTTGAATGATAAGGTAAATATGTATGGCTACAAATGCTGAGCATAGATCAGACAAATACATTGTTTATTTAGGAATTTAAGAAAGGAAAGTCAAAGATCAGACATAGGTCTAACAGAACTTCCATACAGTATAGAAAGCAATCATGACACATACAGGTACTGTATATGTGCTTTTAACAATAGGCTACATATAGTATGAGCTCTACAAGCATATAGCATAAAACCAGGACCAAGCCATGCTGTTTGTACAATGTGTCAAAGTTTACGACCATCTACAATTTGGCTCACAGTTATTTTCCAAATAGCTTCAGGGTATACAATGCCTACAATTGCATCCTGGGTATATAACCAGCTGGCATGCATGGGGTAAAATCTGTCAGATTGTATCTGAGAACACCTCTCCTTTTAGGGATTATATCAGCCACCGTTGGGTGATTTATTTACATATGGTGTGTAGAACAACTGTTCATCACTCATTTTAGAGGGCTAATGTTGCTTAATCCTTTTCTGTTAAACATAATAGAGATGGGGCTTGATGCAATGCAAATGTAACAATATTTCCCTATTCAAGAATATATAGACACATACTTTATTTGTTAGTGGATTTTGCCCACCAACAGAGACACTTTGTGAGGTTAAAGTCCATCTAGATGTCAATACCTAAATGAGTGCTTAGTGTTCATGTAGGTTCTCATGGAAAATGCATTCCGCTCGGGCCATTGGCCATCACACACTCCACCGCTACCCCACAGAACAGAGGAAGGGCACTGTTTTAAACCTGGTTGATATAGAACACGCTTCTGTGGTTAATATACCCCACCAACCTGTTTCATATGTGGATATTGCTTGGAGAGGAGAGGAAGAAGAGGGACGCTGGAGGAGATTGTGGAATGTTGAATAAGTGGAATAAACACCTACTGTAAAAACACCATGATGGAATAGAGACTCAATGGTAAGTCCATCAGTTTGACCGTTTTCATCATGCACATATTAAGTGTAACAATGTTAGATTTGCTGTTCTTATGCTTGGGTCTATTTGAGTTTTATATGGTGCCTATGTCACATGTTTATGATTCTCGTGTGTGAGGTTACATAACAGACTAGCTATGTACACTACCATTGTACAGTATCATCGTCCCTTCAGTAAGTTCCGTTTACCAAGATGTAAAATAAGTATGTATGCATGGTTTATTTACATAATGACATTTCCAATCTGATAATGTTACTAATAGCATGCCTTCTTGTAAAATAAAACCAATCTTCCAACCCTATATTACAGATTACGGATAGAAAGGTGGATATGAAATGTCTAGGAAACAGCAGAACATTTTCTTATAAATCAAATCAAAGTTTATTGGTTGCATAGACAGTTTAGCCTATGTTATAGCGGGTGCAGCGACATGCTTACTTTACTAGCTCCTAACAATGCAGTAAAATGTCAAACAAGCACACAAATAGAAAATTATTAAAATAACAAGAAATTAAGAAATGTAGAATGAAATAGCACTGTAACAGTAATCCAAATGCAATCTATACATATACAGTATACACCGGATGCATTTACACAAGATAAACTAAGAATGATATGTAGTGTAGATATATTAGAGTGAGCTATGTCAAGAATCCAGTATATAAAATACACAGTACAAAACCTCATGCAAAATGAATAGCATTGCAGGAAATTAGCTATGTGTATAGACAATATAGACAGTAAGTGAATAGAAAAGGTGTGTACAGCAGTATTTAAATAGGACAAGCCTTGACTAGAATACAGTATATACATATGAAGTGGGTAAAACAGTATGTAAACATTATTAAAGTGACCAGTGTTCAATGACTATGTACAGCACATACACTCTAAGAAAAAAAGGTTCTGTCCCCATAGGAGATCCCTTTTTTATTCCAGATAGAACGGGTTCTAAAGGGTTCTACCTGGAACCAAAAGGGGTTATTCAAAGGGATCTTCAATGAGGACAGCCAAAGAACCCTTTTTGGTTTTAGATAGCACCTTTTTTCTAAGAGTGTAGGGCAGCAGTCTCTAAGGTGCAGGGTAGAGTACCAGGTGGTAGCCGGTTAGTGACAGAGTCTAAAGTTCAGGGCTTATAGATTAGTGTCTGAGTATATATAGGGTGTATTCCATTTATTGTTCTGTCAAAGTGTTTTGGCAATTACAACTACAGTACCTCACCGCAATGGTAAGTTAAAATAATAAAGAAATAAAGATATCAATGTGATTTATGCCATGGAAGTGATCGGTGATCGCCCAATATTTAGGGAGTGGAGGAACGATGACTCTACCTCCATTACCTGCTGCAGTAGAAGGGCTGATAGTTTGACTCCAGCCCCTCTTCCCCTCGCTGAGAGGCAGTTGGACTATGACAATGAACCACAGGGGTACCCACCCCACTACTGTGGGCTGTCTCCTCACAGAATGGTATTCACCTGTTTTGTATAATAGTAGACAATAGTTAAATAGTACTTAAATGTAGACACTTGTTTGATAAGCAGTTAATTGCAGTGCATTCCAATTAGTGTACGTGTTAATCAATAATCTCATGAACTACATACACTCTATGCGTAACACTCTGTACCATTGTGTTCCCTGAGCAGTCCCTGGTGGATGAGATGGAGGAGGAGTGCTTGTACACTGAGGAGGCTTTCATCTGATGTATGGAAGCCTCTTGTGCCATTACTCTGCTTTAGCACCACCCTTGTGGTCGTGGTGTTATATGCCCTGGCAGATCGACTCCGCAGCTTTGTAGCTGACATCTTCATTCCCCAGTACCACTACCCGTTTGCTGTACCAATCACCTTTGTACAGGTAGGCCACCATTTGTTCAGGGTTATTATAGGAATAATCTGTGTCGGGTTTTGAGTTGTGGTGTTGGGATTTTTCATGAGCCAACGTAATGTTTCTTATCATCATTAGGCCTTTGCTATGTGGTAACTTTTACAAATAATAATATTGCTAATTCCTGAAATGTGCTGCTAGTCACATATTATCAAACTGTTCCCATAGATTAGTATGGGTAACATCTGCAAAATATGTGTATGTGACCAATACAATTTGATTTGATTTATGTGCTTATATAATGTGGTTATGAGTGAACATGTGTGCTTGTATATTAGGGAGTCTCCATGTATGTGTACACTTACAGCAGTGGTCACCAACCTTTTCTGAGTCGAGATCAATTTCTGAGTCAAGCCTAGATCTACCACTCAAATTATTTTTAAACATGACTTCAACAGCGTAAGCCTATGCAACATTAACCAATTAAAAACAGTTCTGTTGCAATGACGTTTGTGTAGTAAGCTATAGGCCCAATACATTATTACTGCATATTGGCTATGCTTGAATTGCCCAGCCAATGTTGTTCTTCTCTGACCATTTTTAAATCATCTATATATACACACATATAAAAAAATGTGTACAGTATATGATCACACTGGTAATAGGTCATTTGTTGTATAATTTGTGAGGCACAGCTAAATGAGCATAATCATTAGCTTTTTTTTTTACTGGGCTAATGGCCTGCATCTGATGGTCAGTCTGAGGGGAGGCAAAGAGCAGCGTTGAGGCTGCCTCTCACCCGACTCACCTTCCCTCCACTTTCTCTCCCTCCACTGAGAAAAGCGGACACAGTCTTCCAGTTGATGGCAAAACTCAAGTCACACTGCATTATTCCTGCATTACTCCTATAACCAGAGAAAGTGAAATATTCCTTGATAATAAAGAAGACAGAAGCCGCTAATAATAACAACGCAAGCTCATCGGAACACTTTGCTACACTCATTCATTGCAGCTGCAGTGCTGGTTGTAGTGTGAGTAGAAGTAGGGAGAATGTACATCTTCCCCTTATTGAATGGGACACTTTTAAATGTGCCTTGAGAGGCCATGCAATTCAGTACTCATCAATAAAATAAAAGCAATTTAGGTCAAAAGAGTACATATTAACAAAGGAAATTGAAGGACTAACAGTACAGTTTGATAGCAATAAAAACTGTACCATAGAGGCATATGTTAAGATAGAGGAAAAACAATTAGAACTGGAGGAACTTATTCAAGAAAGATCCAGTGTAACATATTATAAAAAATAAATGGACTGGATGGAATATGGGGAAAAGCATAGAATTAAAGAGGTATTTTCAGATATTATTTATCCTAATCAGACAGTTTTTTTTACATGGACGATATATTGGAGATAATATTAGACAAGTACTGGAAACAATAGAATATCGGGGAATATATATATTTTTATCTCATCAATCTACACACGATACCTCATTTATTTTTATTTTTTTTACCTGTATTTAACCAGGCAAGTCAGTTAAGATCAAATTCTGATTTTCAGTGACGGCCTAGGAACAGCGGGTTAACTGCCTGTTCAGGGGTAGAACGACAGATTTGTACCTTGACAGCTCGGGGGTTTGAACTTGCAACCTTCCGGTTACTAGTCCAACGCTCTAACCACGAGGCTACCCTGCCGCCCCATAATGACAAAGCAAATGTATTATAAATAGAAAAGTGAAATATCACATTTACATAAGTATGCAGACCCAGTACTTTGTTGAAGCACCTTTGGAAGTGATCACAGCCTCAAGTCTTCTTTGGTATGATGCTACAAGCATGGCACAGCTGTATTTGGGGAGTTTCTCCCATTCTTTCTGCAATTCCCCTCAAGCTCTGTCAGGTTTGATGGGGAGTGTTGCTGCACAGCTATTTTCAGGTCTCTCCAGAGATGTTCGAATGTGTTCAAGTCCGGGCTCTGGCTGGGCCACTCAAGTACATTCAGAGACTTATCCCGAAGTCACTCCTGCGTTGTCGTGGGTGTGTGCTTAGGGTCGCTGTCCTGTTGGAAGCTGAGCCTTCGCCCCAGTCTGAGGTCCTGAGCGCTCTGGAGCAGGTTTTCATCAAGGATCTCAATATACTTTGCTCCGTTCATCTTCATGCACTGTACTGTATGTTAGCAGGTTTCTCACACTTGCTTTAGCCAAAAGGCAGCAGTGTTGCCAATGCTACTGTTGCCTAGCAATGCTAGACTCGCTTCAACGAATGTCTCCATAGCTCTTCAAATTGCCATGATTTGTCAATCTGTTTCAGACCAAACAGCTAACGTTACGATTAAGAATACTTTCCCGGTCTGGACGATCTGGAATGATAAAGAGAAGATTTATAATGCTTACTAGCTTTGTCCTCCTTTGCAGGATCATGCTAAGTGCTGTAAATAACTTAACTGGCTAGTTTGCCTGTCTCTAAAGAGAAGGGTGGGATGTACCCCTCTGTTTGGATAGAGCGGATTAGGAATATTTTATACCAATAAAAAGTTACGGATGTTTGACAGAGTTTAGAGCGACAAAAAGTTTCTAGCTCACGTCAACTAACAGGTCTCGGTGTCATCATTGAGCAGCCTAAATGGAGCCGTTGCTATTGATACTCACAGACACAGAGGGCAACAATTGCTGATCACAACTACACAAATATTGACCACACAACTACAGACCACAACCACACAACTACTGACAACATCTATTGACGACAACAACACAACTTCTAACCACAACCACACAACTACTGATCACTCAAATTTTTGACAACCACTAACCAAAACGACACAACTTTTGACCACAACCGCACAACTAGTGACCACAATCACACAACTTCTGACCACATCTAGTGACCACAACCACAGAGCTACTGACAACAACCACACAACTTATGACCACAACCACACAACTACTGATCTCAACCACACAACTTATGATAACACACCTAATGACCATTCAACTACTGACCACAACTTCTGACCACTACCACACAACTGTTGACCACATCTAGTGACCATAAAAACACAACTACTGACCAAAACCACACAACTTCTGACGACAACCACACAACCTTTGACCACAACCACACAACTACTGACCACAACCACACAATTTCTGACCACAATAACACAATTGCTTACCATATCTAGTGACCACAACCACACAATGACTTACCACAACCACACCACTACTAACCACAACGACACAACTTCTGACCGCAACAAGACAATTGCTTACCATATCTAGTGACCACAACCACACAATGGCTAACCACAACCACACAACTACTGACCACAATGACACAACTACTGACCACAATGACACAACTTCTGACCACAATAAGACAATTGCTTACCATATCTAGTGACCACACAATGACTTACCACAAAAACACAACTACTGACCACAACCACACAACAACTGACCACAAACACACGACTTCTGACCACAACCACACAACTGCTGAACACCTCTAGTGACCATAACCACACAACCACTGACCACTCATCTACTGACCACTCAACTGCTGACCACAACCACACAACTTCTTACCACATCTAGTGACCACAACCACACAACTACTTACCACAACCACACAACTCTGGCCAAACAACTACCGACCTCTCTTCTACTGACCACAACTACTGACCACAACCACCCAATGTCTGACCACAACCACACAACTTCTGACCACAACCACACAACTTCTGACCATAACCACACAACTACTGACCACAACCACACAGCTTCTGACCACAACCACACAACCTCTGACCACATCTAGTGACATAACCACACAATGTCTGACCACAACCACACAACTTCTGACCACATCTAGTGACCACAACCACACAATGTCTGACCACAACCACACAACTTCCTACCACTCAACTTTTGACCACAACTACTGATAAAATCACACAACTTCTGACCACAACCACACACCTACTGACCACAACCACACAATGTGTGACCGCATCTAGTGACCACAACTACAGACATACTGACAACAACCACACAACTTCTGACCAGAACCACACAACTTATGATAACACACCTACTGACCACTCAACTGCTGACCACAACCACAACCACACAACTACTGACCACAACCACTGACCACAACAACTGACCACAACCACACAACTACTTACCACAACCCCACAACACTGACCACACAACTACTGACCTCTCTTCTACTGACCACAACTACTGACCACAACTACTGACCACAACCACCCAACGTCTGACCACAACCACACAACTCCTGGCCACAACCACACAACTACTAACCACAACCACACAACTACCTACCACAACTACTGACCAAAACCACACAACTACTGACCACAACAACACAACTACTGACCACAACCACACAACTTATGATAACACACCTAATGACATACTGACCGTTTGACTGCTGACCACAGCTACTGACCACAACCACATAAGTTCTGACCACAACCACACCACTGCTGACCACATCTAGTGGCCATTAAAACATAACTACTGACCACAACTGCACAATTTCTGACCACAACCACACAAGTACTGACCACAAACACAACTTCTGACCACATCTAGTGACCACAAACACACAACTACGGACAACAACACAACTTCAGACCGCAAGAACGCAACTTTTAACCACAACCACACAACTACTGACCACAACCGCAAAACTGCTGACCACACAACTACTGACCACTACAACTGACCACAACCACACAACTGCTTTCCACATCTAGTAACCACAACCACATGACTACTGACCACAACCACGCAACTTCTGATAACACAAATACTGATCTCTCATCTACTGACCACAACTACTGACCACAACCACACAACTTCTGACCACAACCACACAACTACTGACCACAACTACACAACTTAGACCAGATGCGCACAACTACTGACAAGAAGCACCATACTTCTGACCAAACAACTACTGACAACTCAACTGCTGACCACAACTACTGACCACAACCACCCAACTTCTGACCACATCTACTGACCACAACCACACAACTTCTGACCACAACCACACAAATACTGACCACAACCGTAACATTTCTGACCACACAACTACTGACCACTTATCTACTGACCACAACAACTGACCACAACCACACAACTGCTGAGCACACATCTAACTACTATATCCACACAACTTTTGAGCACAACCACATAACTACTGACCACAACTACTGAACCACACAACTACTGACCAAATCTACTGATCACTACTGACTATGATTTCACTATTCAAGTTATATAATCAAAGTACAACTTTTTAAACTTCTTTCACTATCACAAAAATACTTTTAAAAGAGCTTTAGCAAGCCTCACAACTTTACTTGTAAAGTTGCAATCTAGTTATTATTATCATATTTATTATTTATCCTGCTACCAGTCACTTTCTCCTAATCCCCGCCTACATGTACATATCTACCTCAAATAATTCAGTATCCCTGCACATTGTAAATGCGGTACTGCCACTGACCCTGTATATAGCTTCTTCTCTTATTTATTGTGTTTTAAAAAAAGTATATATACATTTCATTTTTTTATTAGTTATACTATTTGGATATTGATTACTGCACTGTTGGGTTGAGCTTGCAAGTGAAGCATTTCACTGTACTTGCGCATGTGAAGTTGAACTACAGTATATCTGTGAGTGGGATCCTGGGTGAATTGATACAGTACATGTTTTGCACATGCATGATTGGAAGACCCAGGCCCAAGGCATGAAATACCCTAAATCACCTGAGTTTGTTTTTTTCTTGATACTGCAGGACACAATCGGCTAACTCTTGCAATCTCCACGATGGTTCATGTTTAAAATGGCTATTGATGGCTAATGTTTAAAATGGCTAATGTTTACCTGTGTTTATGGCATGTCTCTCCCAGGTGCTGGTGACTCTGCTATACTTGCTGGTCCTCCATGCCGTGGGCCTGGCACCACTGAAGCCCTACTCTCTGTCTCTGGGAGAGCGCCTGCTGGTGCCCTCTATCTGTGGGAGTGCCCAGGCTGTGCTGGGTGTGTGGGCAGAGGCCAGTGCCCACTCTGGCATGTACCCACTCACCATGGGCCTGCTGCCTCTGCTCTGTGTGGGCTGGAGCCACGGCCTGCGACTGGCACTACTCCCGTCAGTCCACCTAATGGGCCTTATCACAGTCATCACTTTCACCTCTGTCACTATCACAGGTAAATGCGTTTACAGTGTTTAGCTTGAGGGGAAAGTTGGCTCTCTAACCAGCATTTACCAGTTAATAACAGACTCATAGCCTCAAATGTGATGGTGTGTCAATCATCTGTTGTGTCAGTACACTAACTCACCCCTTCTCCCTGCAGTGTCTCAGGGTGTCCCGTCAGTGGAGGTTCTGGAGTGGCTCTACGCCCCACTGGCCCTCCTTCTCCACAGCCTCTCTCTGACCTGGCTGGCCAAGGTGGCTGAGAACGAGCACCGGCGCCACATCAGCTCCCACATCTCACCCTTTGACCTGTACTTCACCCTGATGGTGAACCAGAGCCTGGTGCTGGGCTTTCTGTGCCTGCTGCACCCAGAGGGCCCCCAGGCACTGAGCGAGGGTAGCTGGCATAGTCTGCTATTCATGGGGTACCTGCTGGCCATACTGCTGCTGGGAGCGCTACAGAATCTCTTGGTCGACATGGCCGCTCTGGCCTTCTCACCGCTGGCTGCAGCACTACTTCACACGGCACGTGGATTAACAAGACCTTTGTACAGCCTGTTGTAGAGATCCAACATAGAGGATGAAGTTGATCGTAGAGACTAGTCAGTCTGAAGTCAGTTTTGCATTCCTCCTAATGATAAAAGGGAGGATTTGTCAAGGATAATCTGATCCTAGATCGGTGCCATGAGCAGGATACATAGCTTTACTACAGAGCAGTATAATTCACTCTAAGACTTTTACTACGATTGCATTTTGTTCCAAACCTTTGGGCTGGATTGATTGTTAACTTCAACCATACAGGAATTATCAAGTGACTTGAATAAAATCCAATTAAGCTTTATTTATACAGCACATTTCAGACATGGAATGCACTGCATAGCAGTGAAAATCAATGCTGTGCTTTCTGATAACACTGCCAAGGGGTAACACATTGGGGAGAACAAGTATTTGATACACTGCCGATTTTGCAGGTTTTCCAATTTACAAAACAAAAATCCAGAAAATCACATTGTATGATTTTTAAGTAATTCATTTGCATTTTATTGCATGACATAAGTATTTGATACATCAGAAAAGCAGAACTTAATATTTGGTACAGAAACCTTTGTTTGCAATTACAGAGATCATACGTTTCCTGTAGTTCTTGACCAGGTTTGCACACACTGCAGCAGGGATTTGGCCCACTCCTCCATACAGACCTTCTGCAGATCCTTCAGGTTTCGGGGCTGTCGCTGGGCAATACAGACTTTCAGCTCCCTCCAAAGATTTTCTATTGGGTTCAGGTCTGGAGACTGGCTAGGCCACTCCAGGACCTTGAGATGCTTCTTACGGAGCCACTCCTTACTTGCCCTGGCTGTGTGTTTCGGGTCGTTGGCATGCTGGAAGACCCAGCCAGGACCCATCTTCAATGCTCTTACTGATGGAAGGAGGTTGTTGGCCAAGATCTCGCGATACATGGCCCCATCCATCCTCCCCTCAATACGGTGCAGTCTTCCTGTCCCCTTTTAAGAAAAACATCCCCAAAAAATCATGTTTCCACCTCATTGCTTCACGGTTGGGATGGTGTTCTTGGGGTTGTACTCATCCTTCTTCTTCCTCCAAACACAGCGAGTAGAGTTTGGACCAAAAAGCTCTATTTTTGTCTCATCAGACCACATGACCTTCTTCCATTCCTCCTCTGGATCATCCAGATGGTCATTGGCAAACTTCAGACGGGCCTGGACATGCGCTGGCTTGAGCAGGGGGACATTGCGTGCGCTGCAGGATTTTAATCCATTACGGCGTAGTGTGTTACTAATGGTTTTCTTTGAGACTGTGGTCCCAGCTCTCTTCAGGTCATTGACCAGGTCCTGCCGTGTAGTTCTGGGCTGATCCCTCACCTTCCTCATGATCATTGATGCCCCACGAGGTGAGATCTTGCATGGAACCCCAGACCGAGGATGATTGACCGTCATCTTGAACTTCTTCCATTTTCTAATAATTGCGCCAACAGTTGTTGCCTTCTCACCAAGCTGCTTGCCTATTGTCCTGTAGCCCATCCCAGCCTCGTGCAGGTCTACAATTATATCCCTGATGTCCTTACACAGCTCTCTGGTCTTGGCCATTGTGGAGAGGTTGGAGTCTGTTTGATCGAGTGTGGACAGGTGTCTTTTATACAGGTAACAAGTTCAAACAGGTGCAGTTAATACAGGTAATGAGTGGAGAACAGGAGGCCTTCTTAAAGAAAAACTAACAGGTCTGTGAGAGCCGGAATTCTTACTGGTTGGTAGGTGATCAAATACTTATGTCATGCAATAAAATGCATGACATAATGCAATTACTTAAAAATCATACAATGTGATTTTATGGATTTTTGTTTTAGATTCCGTCTCTCACAGTTGAAGTGTACCTATGATACATACAGTGCCTTGCGAAAGTATTCGGCCCCCTTGAACTTTGCGACCTTTTGCCACATTTCAGGCTTCAAACATAAAGATATAAAACTGTATTTTTTTGTGAAGAATCAACAACAAGTGGGACACAATCATGAAGTGGAACGTCATTTATTGGATATTTCAAACTTTTTTAACAAATCAAAAACTGAAAAATTGGGCGTGCAAAATTATTCAGCCCCTTTACTTTCAGTGCAGCAAACTCTCTCCAGAAGTTCAGTGAGGATCTCTGAATGATCCAATGTTGACCTAAATGACTAATGATGATAAATACAATCCACCTGTGTGTAATCAAGTCTCCGTATAAATGCACCTGCACTGTGATAGTCTCAGAGGTCCGTTAAAAGCGCAGAGAGCATCATGAAGAACAAGGAACACACCAGGCAGGTCTGAGATACTGTTGTGAAGAAGTTTAAAGCCAGATTTGGATACAAAAAGATTTCCCAAGCTTTAAACATCCCAAGGAGCACTGTGCAAGCGATAATATTGAAATGGAAGGAGTATCAGACCACTGCAAATCTACCAAGACCTGGCCGTCCCTCTAAACTTTCAGCTCATACAAGGAGAAGACTGATCAGAGATGCAGCCAAGAGGCCCATGATCACTCTGGATGAACTGCAGAGATCTACAGCTGAGGTGGGAGACTCTGTCCATAGGACAACAATCAATCGTATATTGCACAAATCTGGCCTTTATGGAAGAGTGGCAAGAAGAAAGCCATTTCTTAAAGATATCCATAAAAAGTGTCATTTAAAGTTTGCCACAAGCCACCTGGGAGACACACCAAAAATGTGGAAGAAGGTGCTCTGGTCAGATGAAACCAAAATTGAACTTTTTGGCAACAATGCAAAACGTTATATTTGGCGTAAAAGCAACACAGCTCATCACCCTGAACACACCATCCCCACTGTCAAACATGGTGGTGGCAGCATTATGGTTTGGGCCTGCTTTTCTTCAGCAGGGACAGGGAAGATGGTTAAAATTGATGGGAAGATGGATGGGGCCAAATACAGGACCATTCTGTAAGAAAACCTGATGGAGTCTGCAAAAGACCTGAGACTGGGACGGAGATTTGTCTTCCAACAAGACAATGATCCAAAACATAAAGCAAAATCTACAATGGAATGGTTAAAAAATAAACATATCCAGGTGTTAGAATGGCCAAGTCAAAGTCCAGACCTGAATCCAATCGAGAATCTGTGGAAAGAACTGAAAACTGCTGTTCACAAATGCTCTCCATCCAACCTCACTGAGCTCGAGCTGTTTTGCAAGGAGGAATGGGAAAAAATGTCAGTCTCTCGATGTGCAAAACTGATAGAGACATACCCCAAGCGACTTACAGCTGTAATCGCAGCAAAAGATGGCGCTACAAAGTATTAACTTAAGGGGGCTGAATAATTTTGCACGCCCAATTTTTCAGTTTTTGATTTGTTAAAAAAGTTTGAAATATCCAATAAATGTCGTTCCACTTCATGATTGTGTCCCACTTGTTGTTGATTCTTCACAAAAAAATACAGTTTTATATCTTTATGTTTGAAGCATGAAATGTGGCAAAAGGTTGCAAAGTTCAAGGGGGCCGAATACTTTCGCAAGGCACTGTACCTCTACATGCTTTGTAAGTAGGAAAACCTGCAAAATCGGCAGTGTTTCAAATACTTGTTCTCCCCACTGTATATAAACTGAACAGTACCAGACCCAAAATCGAACCTTGTAGAACGCCATGTGATATGTATTTTCTCTGAGTTATGTTCACCAAGAGTGACAAAAAAACTATTGACTGGTTAAATACGTCCTAAACCAATTTAGAACTGGACCAGAGAGGACAACCCATCTCTACATTCTGTCCAGAAGGACATCATGGTCAACAGTGTCAAATGCAGCACTTAAATCAAAGAGCACAAGGACAGAGAGCTGTATGGCATCTGTATTGGCTCTAAGATCATTTACCACTTTAACTTAGTTGGCAAAAAAATTAATAATTTAGCTGTTTGAACACCAATTTCTACAGAATTTTTCTTAAGAATGGTATGTTGGAGTGCTGAAGAATCTAGATTACTTTTCAGACGGAGTTTCAGCATAGCAGTTTTTATTGCAGTGGGGAAAGTGCCATTGAACAGGGAGGGATTAATAACAATAGCGTGCCGTTCTCCAGATATGCAATTAAAAACTGTTTTGAAGAAGGTGGTGGGGATAGGATCGAGAAGGCAGGTAGAAGGCTTAAATTGTGATAACACTTTTCTGAACATGTCTATGTCAACCAGGGAAAATAAATCCATAGTGCCTTTGCGTAGTAGGCTAGGGCACATAAAGACCTTCTCATCGGGTCTTGCTTGACTGATACCCAGCCTAATGGGTGTCATTTTATCTCTGAAATATGCCGCAAACTCATCACATTTACAGTTGAAGTCGGAAGTTTACATACACCTTAGCCAAATACATTTAAACTCAGTTTTTCACAAATCCTAGTAAAAAGTCCCTGTCTTAGGTCAGTTAGAATCACCACTTTATTTTAAGAATGTGAAATGTCAAAATAATAGTATAGAGAAGGATTTATTTCATATTTTATTTATTTCATCACATTCCCAGTGGGTCAGAAGTTTACATACACTCAATTAGGATCTGGTAGCATTGCCTTTACATTTTTTTACTTGGGTTAAACTTTTCAGGTAGCCTTACACAAGTTTCCCACAATAAGTTGGGTGAATTTTGGCCCATTCCTCCTGACAGAGCTGGTGTAGCTGAGTCAGGTTTGTAGGCCTCCTTGCTCGTACATGCTTTTTCAGTTCTGCCCACAACTTTTCTATAGGATTGAGGTCAGGGCTTTGTGATGGCCACTTCAATACCTTGACTTTGTTGTCCTTAGACCATTTTGGCACAACTTTGGAAGTATGCTTGGGGGTCATTGTCCATTTGGAAAACCCATTTGTGACCAAGCTTTAACTTCCTGACTGATGTCTTGAGATGTTGCTTCAATATATCCACATAATTTTCCTCCCTCATGATGCCATCTATTTTGTGAAGTACACCAGTCCCTCCTTCAGCAAAGCACCCCCACAACATGATGCTGCCACCTCCGTGCTTCACGGTTGGGATGGTGTTCTTTGACCCCCTTTTTCCTCCGAACATAACGATGGTCAAACTGACTTTCGTTTAAGTTATATGTGCTTCCATCGCATTTTGAACTATAGTTTTGTCACACAAACTGTTGTGTTAAATAGCAAATGTGCCTACTCTGGTCTTGGTGCGTGTACAGCTCACAGATTGTGCCTGAATGCTGTTCGGGTAGGCTGGACATAATATAATAATTTTATTTGAATTTGTCAAACGGCAGTCAAGCATCGATCATCATGTTACCAGAATCAGATCCTTGATATTTATTGGAAAGGCGCATCAAGATCAGCGTGCACTTTCACCTCCTTGTGAAGTTCATCAAAGTTATTTCATCTGTTGCCTACTGTGGAGTCTTAGTGGAAGGACCACACGCCATTTCACAGTGTGGCTCCAAGTTTATTTTGACCTGATGGTTTTTATATCAATATTTGGTCTTTCCCCTGCCATTTCAAATAAAATAAAATTGTATTTGTCACATGCGCCGAATACAACAGGTGTATACTTTACCAAGAAATGCTTACAAGCCCTTAACCAACAATGCAGTTCAAGAGAGTTAAGAAAATATTGACTAAATAAACTAAAGTTAAAACAATCTTACAAATCAAAAAAAATAAAAATAATCAGGAAAATTGCATAGCAATAACAAGGCTACATACAGGGGATACTGAGTCAATGTGAAGGAGTACAGGTTAGTTGAGGTCATTTGTAAAGTGACTATGCATTAGAGGTTGACCGATTATGATTGAAACATGTCCAATTTGGTTTAAATAATGCAAAAATAAAGTGTTGGAGAAGACAGTAAAAGTGCAATATATAACATGTAAAAAAGCTAAAGTTTAAGTTCCTTGCTTAGAACATATGAAAGCTGGTGGTTCCTTTTAACATGAGTCTTCAATATTCCCAGGTAAGACGTTTTATGTTGTAGTTATTATAGGACTATTTCTCTCTATACCATTGGTATTTCATATGCCTTTGACTATTCGATGTTCTAATAGGTACTTTAGTATTGCCAGCCTAATCTCGGGAGTTGATAGGCTTGAAGTCATAAACAGCACAATGCTTGAAGCACAGCGAAGAGCTGCTGGCAAACGCAGGAAAGTGCTGTTTGAATGAATGCTTACAAGCCTGCTGCTGCCTACCACCGCTCAGTCAGACTGCTCTATCAAATCGTAGACTTAATTATAACATAATAACACACAGAAATACGAGCCGTAGGTCATTAATATGGTCAAATCCGGAAACTATCATTTAGAAAACAAAACGTTTATTATTTCAGTGAAATACGGAACTGTTCCGTATTTTATCTAACGGGTGGCATCCCTAAGTCTAAATATTGCTGTTACATTACACAACCTTCAATGTCATAATTATGTACAATTCTGGCACATTAATTACGGTCTTTGTTAGGAAGAAATGGTCTTCACACAGTTTGCAACGAGCCAGGCGGCCCAAACTGCTGCATATACTCTGACTCTGCTTGCACAGAACGCAAGAGAAGTGACACAATTTCCCTAGTTAAAAGAAGTTCATGTTAGCAGGCAATATTAACTAAATATATACTTGTGTATTGATTTTAAGAAAGGCATTGATGTTTATGGTTAGGTACACATTCGTGCAATGACTGTGATTTTTTCCCGAATGCGCTTATTAAATCACCCGTTTGGCGAAGTAGGCTGTGATTCAATGATAAATTAACTGGCACCACATCGATTATATGCAACAAATTAGATAAACTAGTAATATCATCAACCATAAAATAAGAATTTGTTCTTAACTGACTTGCCTAGTTAAATAAAGGTAAAAAAACAAACAAACGTGTAGTTAATATTGATTGTTTTTATAAGATAAGTTTAATGCCAGCTAGCACCTTACCTTTGCTCATTGCTGCACTCGCATGACAGGTAGTCAGCCAACCACGCAGTCTCCTCGTGGAGTGCAATGTAATCGGCCATAATTGGTGACCAAAAATGCAGATTACCGATTGTTATGAAAACTTGAAATTGGCCCTGATTAAATCGGCCATTACGATTAATTGGTCGACCTCTACTATGCATACATAATGAACAGCGAGTAGCAGCAGTGTAAATAGACGGGTGGCCATTTGATTAATTGGTCAGCAGGATGCTCTCGATGGTGCAGCTGTATAACTTTAAGGATCTGGGAACCCATGACAAATCTTTCACTCTCCTGAGGAGGGAATTATGTTTTTGTGCCCTTTTCACAACTGTTTTGGTGTGTTTGGACCATGATAGTTTGTTGGTGATGTGGACACCAAGGAACTTGAAACTCTCGACCCGCTCCACTTCAGCCCCTTCAATGTTAATGGGGGCCTGATCGGCCCTCCTTTTCCTATAGTCCACGATCAGCTCCTTTGTCTTGCTCACATTGAGGGAGAGGTTGTTGTCCTGGTACCACACTGCCAGGTCTCTGACCTCCTCCCTATAAGCTGTCTCATTATTGTCGGTGATCAGGCCTACCACGGTTGTGTCGTCAGAAAACTTAATGATGGTGTTGTAATTGTGGGTGAACAGGGAGTACAGGAGGGGACTAAGCATGCACCCCTGAGGGGCCCCAGTGTTGAGGATCAGCGTGGCCAATGTGTTGTTGCTTACCCTTACCACCTGGGGGTGGCCAGTTAGGAAGTCCAGGATCCAGTTGCAGAGGGAGGTGTTTAGTCCCATGGTCCTTAACTCAGTGATGAGCTTTGTGGGTACTATGGTGTTGAATACTGAGCTGTAGTCAATGAACAGCATTCTCACAAAGGTGTTTCTTTTGTCCAGGTGGGAAAGGGCAGTGTGGAGTGCGATTAAGATTGCGTCAGCTGTGGATCTGTTGAATGCAAATTGGAGTGGGTTTCGTGTTTCCGGCAGGATGGTGTTGATGTGAGCCATGACCGGCCTTTCAAAGCAGTTCATGGCTACCGATGTGAGTGCTACGGGGCGGTAATCATTTAGGCAGGTTACCTTCGCTTTCTAGGGGCATAGGGACTATGGTGGTGTGTTTGAAACATGTAGGTATTACAGACTCAGTCAGGGAGAGGTTGAAAATGTCAGTGAAGACACTTGCCAGTTGGTCCACGCATGCTTTGTGAATGTTGATCTGTTTAAAGTGTGATGGTTCGTCTGAGGGCTTAGCGGGATTTCTTATACGCGTTGGGATTAGTGTCCCGCTCCTTGAAAGCGCCAGCTCCATCCTTTCGCTCGGTGAGGATGTAATTTCTCGCATTATACATTTTACAGACACAAAAAGATCCCAACATATCAAACGAACAAATGATCTGTCGGCTTCCTGTTTCCGTCACAACTGTCATGAAAAGAAATCATTTGGTATGACTTTACTCGCATAAAACTGTGGATGGAAACATGGTTAGTGAGAAGATGAATGGAAATAAGCAATACACTCCATGTCGGTGGTCACCAACTGGTCAGATCACCATGTCTGCTGTTTTAATGAAATGCGTGTTTTCCTTACTTCAACTCACACTACAACCAGCACTGCAGCTGCAATGAATGAGTATAGCAAAGTGTTCCGATTAGCTTGCATTGTTATTATTAGCAGCTTGTCTTTCTTTAAATCTAGGAATATTTCATTTTCACTGATCATAGGAGTAACAACATGGATGTGTGCATGAGGCAGAAATAATGCAGTGCGACTTGAGTTTGGCCATCAGCTGAAAGACTGTGTCCCCTTTCTCAGTTGAGAGGAGGGACAGTGAGAGGCAGCCTCACTGCTGCTCCTTAGCTCCCCTCAGACTGAACATCAGATGCAGACCATCAGTCCAAAAAATATAAAACAATATATAAAATACCAGTCAAAAGTTTGAACAATGAACTATGAAATAACACATATGGAATTAGGTATTAACCGAAAAGGTGTTAAACAAATCAAAATATATATGTTATATTTTATATTCTTCAAAGTAGCCACCGTTTGCCATGATGACAGCTTTGCACACTCTTGGCATTCTCTCAACCAGCTTCATGAGGAATGCTTTTCCAATAGTCTTGAAGGAGTTCCCACATATGCTGAGCACTTGTTGGTTGTTTTTTCTTCAGTCTGCGGTCCAACTCATCCCAAACCATCTCAATTGGGTTGATGTTGGGTGATTGTGGAGGCCAGGTCATCTGAAGCAACACTCCATCACTCTCCTTGGTCAAACAGTGCTTAAACAGCCTGGAGGTGTGTTTTGGGGTCATTGTCCTGTTGAAAAACAAATGATAGTCCCACTAAGTGCAAACTAGATGGGATGGCGTATCGCTACAGAAGGCTGTGGTAGCCATACTGGTTAAGTGTGCCTTGAATTCTAAATACATCAGTGTGACCAGCAAAGTACCCCCACACCTTCACACCTCCTCCATGCTTCACGGTGGGAACCAGACATGCAGAGATAATCTGTTCACCTACTTTGCTTCTCACAAAGACAAGGCAGTTGGAACCAAAAATCTCAAATTTGGACTCATCAGACCAAAAGACAGATTTCCACCGGGTCTAATGTCCATTGCTCATGTTTCTTGGCACAAGCAAGTCTCTTGTTCTTATTGCAGTCCTTTAGTAGTGGTACAGACCATGAAGGCCTGATTCACGCAGTCCCCTCTGAACAGTTGAAGTTCAGATGTGTCTGTTGCTTGAATTCTGTGAAGCATTTATTTGAGCTGCAATCTGTTGCAGTTAACTCTAAGGAACTTATCCTCTGCAGCAGAGGTAACTCTGGGTCTTCCTTTCCTGTGGCGGTCCTCATGAGAGCCAGTTTCATCATAGCGTTTGATGGTTTTTGTAACTGCACTTGAACAAACTTTCAAAGTTTTTGAAATGTTCCACATTGACTGACCTTCATGTCTTAATGATGGACTGTTGTTTCTCTTTGCTTATTTGAGCTGTTCTTGCTATTATATGGACTTAGTCTATTACCAAATAGGGCTATCTTCTGTATACCACCCTACCATGTCACAACACAACTGATTGGCTCAAACCTCATTAAAAAGGAAAGAAATTCCACAAATGAACATGGCACTGTTAATTGAAATGCATCGCAGGTGACTACCTCATGAAGCTGGTTGAGAGAATGCCAAGTGTGTGCAAAGCTGTCATCAAGGAAAAGGGTGGCTACTTTGAAAAATCTAAAGTCTCAAATATATTTTGATTGGAGCAGGATCTCTGTACTTTTCTCCATTCATCTTTTTTTTTAGATCCTATTTAGTCTCCCAGTCCCACCCGCTGAACAAAATCCCCACAGCATGATGCTGCCACCACCATGCTTCACCGTAGGGATGGTGCCACATTTCCTCCCGACATGACACTTGGTATTCAGGCCAAAGAGTTCAATCTTGGTTTCATCAGACCAAAGAACCTTGTTTCTCATTATCCGAGAGTCCTTCAGGTGCCTTTTGGCAAACTCCAAGCTGTCTGTCACATGCCTTTTACTGAGGAGTGGCTTCCGTCTGGCCACTCTACCATAAAGGTCTGATTGGTGGAGTGCTACAGAGATGGTTGTCCTTCTGGAAGGGTCTGAATACTTATGTAAATAAGATCTGCTTTTTATACATTTGCAAACATGTCTGAAAGCCTGTTTTTGATTTGTCATTGCAGGGTATTGTGAGTAGATTGACGAGGAAAAACGTGTAATTTAATCAATTTTAGAATAAGGCTTTGACGTAACAAAATGTGGAAAAAGTGAAGGGGTCTGAATACTTTCCCGAATGCGCTGTATATTATGCTCGTCAGCCCCACAAGTAATACTTTTATTTTTATTTATTTTTTATTTTACTAGACAAGTCAGTTAAGAACAAATTCTTATTTTCAATGACGGCCTAGGAACAGTGGGTTAACTGCCTGTTCAGGGGCAGAACGACAGATTTGTACCTTGTCAGCTTGGGGGTTTGAACTTGCAACCTTCCGGTTACTAGTCCAACGATCTAACCACTAGGCTACCCTGCCGCCCCGGCACAACAAATTATATACTACCAGTGTGATCATATTCCTATTTTTTTTTTTAAATATAATTTTAAAATAGTTTGAGTAGAACAACACTGACAGGGCAATTGAAGCATAGTCAACTGGCAGTGATAATGTACTGGGCCTATAGCCTATTGCACAAACCTCATTGATACAGAACTGTTTTTAATTGCATAGTTAAAATCTGAGCAGTAGATCTCAGCTTGCATTTAGACTCAGAAAGTGATCTCTACTCAAAGTGCTAGAAACCAATACAGCAGTGTTTCCCAAACTTGGTCCACGTTTTGGTTTTTGCCCTAGAAACTACAAAGCTGAACCAAAATAGGGCCTACACCAAAACGTGCACCCCTTGGGGTCCCGAAGATAAGGTTTGGGAAACTCTGCATAGAGACACACTATGTCTTCAAGGTTTTTCAAATCCCCACATGAAACAATAAAAAGTTAACAGTAAGCAAGTCCACATGTTTATCTCAAATGGATTACTAAAATTGTCTGGGCTTTGGTTAATATTGAATCACAATGAGATTGTGTAATAATAAGGCACAGGGTAAGCGAAGAAAATAATATTTTCACTGCCTTGAATCCTCATTTAACATCATATATTTAGAAAATGACTACACATTTTGTCCCCCAAAAAATTATCAAATCAGATTGATTTATATAGCCCTTCTTACATCAGCTGATATATCAATGTGCTGTACGAGTTTATTATTTGACTAAGTAATGATTTAAGTGCTGTAAAACAAACAAAAAACATTTGAAACTACATGTTATATTTAGGACAATCAGATTCAAATATCCAAAAGGGGAGAAAGTGCCTCTACGTTAGGATCACAACTTGTAGGGTTACAGTTACCTTTTAGATCCTGCATTCAGAATGGCAAACATGATCCAGTTGTCAAACCACTGTCCTGATGCACATTATTGATTCTGGTGTGGTCCATGGTGTACTCTGTGAGCAAAAAGTTTAAAGGGCAGTGTATCTAGGCTGCACAGACAGTAAGAACTAGGTGTTGGGTGATTTTCCTTGCTAGGGCATAATGAGCGGTCAGAGTTCTCAATGAATGGTCAGAGTTGAGGGGCAGGTGTTCAGCATGAACGGTCAGTATTGGGTGGCAGGTGGATGCCCAGACTCTGCAGCAGGTTAGAGGCTGGCCCGGCCAGCCCGGGAGCTCAGAGAATCCAGGAGGTTAGTGACCATGTTAAGGTCCATGTCCAGGGGCTGGATCTCCTCATCCTCACCCAGCAGACCCTCCCCACTGGGGGAACAAGGGCAGCCACTGGCTGCTGGGCCTGCTTTATTGGTGCCCTGCTGGAATCATAGAATACAATCGTTATTTGACATATTTATATGCAATTAATGCAACTTAGATATCCCTAATCCTTCCTCTTTCCAAAGAACTCTTTACAGAATTTGCACACTGCAACAAGAAGTGGTAAATATCGATCACATATCTTACCTGCTGGTTGAAGCTCTGTCCCATGCTGGTGCCCATAAGCTCATGGTCCATCTCATCCATGTACTTCCTAAGACCTTCCGAAGCCTCTGCCCCTTCATCCCCTCGCAGTCCGGTAGGACCATCCACGGCCTCATCGACATCATCTAGGTCATCTGAATCCAACTCCTCATCCTTAGCCCCTGACATGTCTACATAGCACATAGTTAAAAAGTACACTGACCACCTGTGACATACGGCCTTCATATAGAACTTACTACTAGCAACTACATACCCAGTAGTCTGTCCAGTGCAATGGCCATAGAGTCTGGATCAAACCCGAAAGGCTCATTTGAATGGGACCTGTAACATAAACAAAGGCAAATTACATTGACACCCGTTACAGTCAGCAGCTAGCATACGTTAGCATTCTACACAGTATTATCTCATAGCAGTTAGCATACCACAGGGCTAAGTAGAACAGTGTGGACAGACAGTCCGTCAGTCTCACCAGGGTAGATGGGCCCCCTCATGTGAAGACATGGCGTTGATGAAGTTCTTTATGCCTTGGGTCACAGCCACCAGGCTGTAGCTGCCCCCCTCCTCCTCACCCCTTCCCCCCCTGCGTCTGTTTGGTGTGGATGGGCTTAAGCCACCCACCCCCACTCCTCCCCCTATGCTCCAACAGATGCTCCAGCTCCTGGGCTGAAATATCCAGCCAACTCTCACCTGGAGATGGGGGGCATTAGAAAAATCAGTGTTTCAACCAACTCATTCTAGCTCAGCATTTTGGAAACCTCTTATTTAACCAGTTTACGATATGAGTATGTTTAGTAAAGGCTGAACCCTTCCTCTAAAAATCAGCAGGCCTTATGCCCGTGTGGTTTTATCTGACACGAAAGCCAGCAGTCTACTTTGTGATGTAAACATATCAGCGCGGTAAGTCAAATCAAATTTATTTATATAGCCCTTCGTACATCAGCTGATATCTCAAAGTGCTGTACAGAAACCCAGCCTAAAACCCCAAACAGCAAGCAATGCAGGTGTAGAAGCACGGTAAGTGCCATATAATAACAGGGATTTTACTCATTACACCTGAGCTGATACTAGACTGAGTGACTGCTGTACTGTAGTAATAGGAGGTGTTTATCCACTGTCCTCTGGGGGAAGATGGGCCTCGCGTTTCCTCAGTTCTTCCACGTTGCAGGGATCCCAGCTCTGTAGCAGCTGAAGGACCTCCTCACCTGGGGCCCTGCCACCAGAGTTAAACACACACACACACAGGAGAGTGTATTCACACACATATATGCAGGCACACATGTAGACAAACAGACACCAGTGTTCCTGGTGTTCCTGCAGAGCCCTGCAGCTACCCCTGACACAGACAACAACCACAATAACACATCATCACCAAAAGGGATAACATTATGAATCACTGACAATTGCAATGCTAACAGCCCGATACCGCTATGCTCATTGAAACGTAAAATAGAGGGCTGTTATGAGTAATCTAGGAAATATTACTGTTCAGGAGAATATAAAAACACCTTACTGGTTAGCTAGCATCAGAGATTAGCGGTCTCACACACTGAACAATGATTTACTTTTGTTTGCAAGATTGCATAATCTTTTGTTTCTGTTTCTAACCAGTAATAGAACAATTATACTCCAACATGTGTAATCAGTTCTCTGGGTTAACAATCAATAGAAGCAAATGCCATGCTGTCAAGATTGAAGCTGTCTAATAACCATTAGGCTACAGATAGTGCTCCTGACGTACATTGGTACAAATCCTATGAGCTACAGTGTCTGCTCAATTTTATATCATATACAGTACCAGCCAAAAGTTGACACACATACTCATTCAAGAGTTCTTTATTTTTTTAAATTTTCTACATTGTAGAATAATAGTGAAGACATTAAAAACGATGAAATAACACATATGGAATCACGTATTAGCCAAAAAAAGTGTTAAACAAATAAAATATATTTTATATTCTTCAAAGTAGCCACCTTGATGACAGCTTTGCACACTCTTGGCATTCTCTCAACCAGCTTCATGAGGAATGCTTTTCCAACAGTCTTGAAGGAGTTCCCACATAGTGCTCCCGATTGGCGCAGTGGTCTAAGACACTGCGTTGCAGTGCAAGAGGCGTCACTGCAGTACCTGGTTGGAATCCAGGCCGCATCACATCCGGTCGTGATTAGTAGTCCCATAGGGCAGCGCACAATTGGCCCAGCATCCTCCGGGTTAGGCCAGGTTTAGGCCGTCATTGTAAATAAGAATTTGATCTTAACTGACTTGCCTAGTTAAATGCAAAAAAAAATGCTTAGCACTTGTTGGCTGCTTTTCCTTCACTCTGCGGTCCAACTCCTCCCAAATCATCTCAATTTGATTGGGGTTGGGTGATTGTGGAGGCCAGGTCATCTGCTGCAGCACTCCATCACTCTCCTTCTTGGTCAAATAGCCCTTACACAGCCTGGAGGTGTGTTGGTTCATAGAGCTGTTGAAAAAC
Organism: Oncorhynchus kisutch; assembly: GCF_002021735.2. Taxonomy (NCBI): domain Eukaryota; kingdom Metazoa; phylum Chordata; class Actinopteri; order Salmoniformes; family Salmonidae; genus Oncorhynchus; species Oncorhynchus kisutch. The sequence goes on along the minus strand of NC_034177.2, from coordinate 74,597,698 downwards.
AAATGATAAGCACTAAGCGTAAACCAGATGGGATGGCATGTCGCTGCAGAACGCTGTGGTAGTCAAGCTGGTTAAGGGTGCCTTGAATTCAAAACAAATCACAGACAGTGTCACCAGCAAAGCACCCCCACACCATCACACCTCCTCCATGCTTCACGGTGGGAACCATACATGCGGAGATCATCAGTTCACCCACACCGTGGGAACCATACATGCGGAGATCATCAGTTCATCCACACCGTGTCATGGCGGCTGGAACCAAAAATCTCCAATTTGGACTCCAGACCAAAGGACAGATTTCCACTGGTCTAATGTCCATTGCTCGTGTTTCTTGGACCAAGCAAGTCTCTTCTTCTTATTGGTGTCATTTAGTAGTGGTTTCTTTGCAGCAATTCGACCATGAAGGCCTGATTCATGCACTCTCCTCTGAACAGTTGATGTTGAAATGTGTCTGTTACTTGAACTCTGTAAAGCATTTATTTGGGCTGCAATCTGAGGTGCAGTTAACTCTAATAAATGTATCCTCTGCAGCAGAGGTAACTCTGGGTATTTATTTCCTGTGACGGTCCTCATGAGAGCCAGTTTCATCAAAGCGCTTGATGGTTTTTGCAACAGCACTTGAAGATACTTTCAAAGTTCTTGACATTTTCCAGATTGACAGACCTTCATGTCTTAAAGTAATGATGGACTGTTGTTTCTCTTTGCTTATTAGAGCTGTTCCTGCAAAGTCAAATCCCTGACCTCAATCCTATAGAAAATGTACAAACCGGACTCAGTTACATGAGCTCTGTCAGGAGGAATGGGCCAAAATTCACCCAACTTCTTGTGGGAAGCTTGTGAAGGCTACCTGAAACGTTTGACCCAAGTTAAACAATTTAAAGGCAATGCTACCAGATACTAATTGAGTGTATGTAAACTTCTGACCCACTGGGAATGTGATGAAAGAAATAAAAGCTTAAATAAATAAATCATTCTCTACTATTATTCTGACATTTCACATTCTTAAAATAAAGTGGTGATCCTAACTGACCTAAGATGACCTGACCTAAATGCCAGGAATTGTGAAAAACTGAGTTTAAATGTTTTTGTCTAAGGTGTATGTAAACTTCCAACTTCAACTATGTGTGTGTGAACATACCAAATATTATTTTATTTTTTCACACTATGAGATTGGAACAATACTATGACAATTATGATAATGACCTTTTAGTGTAAAAGCTGCTTGAACAGACAGCCTTAAATTTCAGCATGTTTTGGTGGGATGGAGTTTTGGCAGTTAATTAGTTAATAGACCAATAAGAAAGAGTTCCAAACCTCTCTGCCAATAACAGCTCATTTTCAGTTTTCCCCTCCCCACTCAATTATTTTTTGCAGGAGAAACTGCTCTTGCTAAGAAGTTACCTGTTTATTTTTTACCATTTTGATTGAAAACAGTAAGGTACTTAATTAATTGTTATCAGGAAATTATTTGACGGCTGCATTGGGCCATTAACATATGGGAACGATAGCCATTTTTACATCTGTTACTGCTATCTGGGTCCTTAAGAGGTCTCTACCCTAAACTTAACCCCTACCCTTACCTAACCTAGCCTTACCTAACCTTAATCTTTTTACATTGTAACGTCTGAGTTGGGACGTCCCAAGAATTCAGGATAGCAAGGACTTTTTTATATCCGAAATTTTAGAGGGGGAAATTATTTTCAAAACATAAAATGGCTAGCCTATTTTCATTCACTATACAAATAACAACCCAACAACTTCTCCAACTCTGTTAAGACCAAGGATTTGGAGAGATACACTTCCCCGCCTCCACAAAGCGCACGTAAAAGCGCAGGTAGCCTACTTGGAATGATATGCCAACACTTGAATAGTTCACTTCCTGTAAATACACTGTAGCAGTCAGAACAACTAAACATCTTCACCCAGCTCTCCTACATGAAAAATATTGGTCTTGTGGAGTCAGTGGATTCGTCCATTATTATAGAGAGGCTTTCTATTTTGGTTGACCAGACTACAACTCCGTTTTTTACTTGTGTTAATGAAAATCGCACATTTTGGGATATTGGCCCTTGCATATCCTCAACATTTACATGTATTTCTATAGCGAATGAAAATGGCTACTTTGTTCAACAATAGGCTCCATTTTCATAGATAAAATGCGGATTATTCCTATATAATGTTGATAACAAACAATAAGTTAAATATTTATGTTGATTGTGTAATAATTTGGTGCATTAGTCTAAAGTGTAGACTGCTGATGACAATTTTCAGCAAACAATTGACTTGAAGTCAATCCACATGGTTGGGAATTTATTTTGGACTAATTGGATAATTACATTAGATTGTCAAGGTGTGCACACGTGACAATTAATTCACATGTGGTGTGAGAAGGCGCTATATCGGCCTCTTGAGGTCAGATGATCGAAATGCGGGCTAGAAAGAAACCAGCCAAAGGCCTGGCCCTAATCATAAGACTCAAATCTACCCTCAAACAGAAACATTACAATCACTTCAACACTTCATAGTGTTGTATCTGCTGCGTCACTCACCCCTCCAGTCTTTTCCTTAGAGCAGTGCGGATCTTGGGGCAGGCCAGACAGGACTGTGTGTGGGACGAGAGCAGGACCAGAGTATGGTTCACGCTGGGCACTGCGTTCATGGGCAGGCCAACTCCACTAGAGCGGGAGGTCAGGGCAGGATGTACAGCTCACCCCTGTAGAGGAACACCTAGCAGACCAGAACCAGGGGGAGAGACACAGATGGACAGACTGATATAGGCCTACAGAGGCAACAAACGAAGGGATAGTCAGCTATGTGAAGAGATGTATAGACAGTGATAAACAATTTGTAGTCATCACACATAGCCTAATAATGGAGCCTGATGTTACTCCTTACAGTTCAAGGACCTTACATGTTCTGTTTAGGCTCTGGCAGCCCAAACATTCCATGTAAACGTGAATCGATTGTCAATTGCAGTACGGTTCTAGAAACATAAAGCCATCTACTATCATATCACATAAAAATTAATTCACAAATGTAAAATATACACTGTCGTACACTGTTTTAAACACAGTTGCAACCGACAGTATTTTTCAGTGAAAACACGTTTATGTTGTCCGTCTTCCATTTACGCACAGGTGTTCAGAGACGCAGATAGCTAATTAGCACAGGTAGTCGACTGTCTTCCATCTGTTTTACGTAAACAACTGCTGTAATATGGCCATGTGGGAACCCTAACCCTATAAAGGTGTACAAAACAAATTTTCATTTTGTTTCCAAAACATCAACAACAAACTAACATGGTCCAAGCACACCAAGACAGTCGTGAAGAGGGCACGACAAAACCTATTCCCCCTCAGGAGTTTTGGCATGGCTCAGATCTTCAAAATAATTTACAGCTGTACCATCGAGAGCATCCTGATGGGTTGCATCACTGCCTGATATGGCAACTGTTCCGCCTCCGAATGCAAGGCACTACAGAGGGTAGTGCGTACGGCCCAATACATCAATACTGACTGTGCTGCTGCTCCAGTTTCAACTGTTCTGCCTTATTATTATTCGACCATGCTGGTCATTTATGAACATTTGAACATCTTGGCCATGTTCTGTTATAATCTCCACCCGGCACAGCCAGAAGAGGACTGGCCACCCCACATAGCCTGGTTCCTCTCTAGGTTTCTTCCTAGGTTTTGGCCTTTCTAGGGAGTTTTTCCTAGCCACCGTGCTTCTACACCTGCATTGCTTGCTGTTTGGGGTTTTAGGCTGGGTTTCTGTACAGCACTTTGAGATATCAGCTGATGTACGGAGGGCTATATAAATACATTTGATTTGATTTGATCAATCGTGTCAAGCCTCCTGCCATCCAGGACCTCTATACCAGGTGGTGTCAGAGGAAGGCCCTAAAAATCATCAAAGACTCCAGCTACCCTAGTCATAGACTGTTCTCTCTGCTACCGCACGGTAAGCAGTACTGGAGAACCAAGTCTAGGTCAAAGAGGCTTCTAAACAGCTTCTACACCCAAGCCATAAGACTCCTGCTACTACTCTCTGTTATCATCGATGCATAGCCACCCTACCTGCATGTACATAAATATCTCAATTACCTCAACACTGGTGTCCCCGTACATTGACTCTGTACCGGTACCGCCTGTATATAGCCTCCACATTGACTCTGTACTGGTACTGCCTGTATATAGCCCAGCTATTGTTATTTACCGCTGCTCTTTAATTATTTGTTTTTTATCTCTTACTTTTTAAGGTATTTTCTTAAAACTGCATCGTTGGTTAAGGACTTGTAAGTTAGCATTTCACTGTAAAAACTACATCTGTTGTAATTGGTGCATGTGACAAATAAAATAAAATTTGATGTGAAAATAGTACCGCATATGTGTTAACTTTTAGTGCAAGTGTCAGGGCTCTTAACACAACTTCCTGGACAGAAAATATTATCGTAAATAGGCGCTAAATGTGCTACATCAAACGTAGACAACTTACTCGGTTTCCACTGCTCTCTGGGTTCAACCACTTGGGAAGATAGTCTGCTGCTTCAATCAGAAGGAACTCCCCATCATTGTACTCTAACCTGCAAGTTAAAATAAATATCACTGGGAAGTTGAAACTAACTGGAAGTAATACAGAGCTTTGCAGACTGTGTGCTCCACTCTACCTGGCACCAAGTTCTGGGAAGGCTTGTGTGATCTGAAGCAGGAGGTATAAGATGAACCACTCATCCTCCACACTGTCCCCAAACACAGCGCTGCCTCCAAAGTGTGCAGGAACTCCCCTTGCAGGTACAATCAAGACATGATCACCATTCATTCAGTCAAAGCATCAAAATGATTTGTATAACAAATCCTTCAATCCTCAAAAAACATTTGTATCCAGGTCAGAACCAGTACTGTGCCTTTCTCAGTGTGGTACTTGAGGTTGAATGGCTGCTGTTGCCAGATATACTGCACAAGGAGAGGGGCAACCTTGGCCACAGTCTCAGACGTAGATCATCAGACTGTGTGTCTAAGAGGTTAGGCTGAACCAAGAAGAGATAGTACTGGACCATGCCATCTAGCAAGGCTGTTCTCCTAAGTGGGTCCATAGTGGGGGTGGCTTGATGAACCTATGATATGAGCAATAACAAGATAAGTTATGTTCTTTGCTTTGTTATCAGCAGAGACTGTTGTAGGTCAGATCATACGACATCTCTATAATGACATTTGAATCATAACTGAATTATAGGGTACAAGCTCAGCCTCCAAACTGTTCAGACAGGCAGCTTGTCTTATCGATAAACATATTGTGTAACTATATGTAACTGCCATTGATCACATGATATCTTGATCTATAAGTCTTCAATGATAGGCCTACTCTTTTACACTGAACATTACATGATATTTGCAAACGAAGTCATGTCAATAAAATGAAGCTAGCATCCTAACTAGTCAGTGTCTTCACTAGCTAATCGCATGATCAATTAACGTTAACTTAAGTCACAGTTCTGAGAGAGGTCTTACCTCGCCTTGTTTATTATGTATATGTTTTAACGTTAATCTTCAAGAAGGACTCCCATAAAAATAAAATTAGTTGTCAAGTTCTGTCATTCTCATGCCGTTAGAGGAACTATTTTTTCCCCTACCATTAATAGATCTCGGTTATAATACTACCGTTTTTGTCATTGGTTCCTATACGACACGCATTTATCCCAGAAATAATAATATACTTCGATTCAATTTTGCTTCAAAATTACGATACACAAAAAATATAATGAATCAATAGAAAAGTTGTACAATTTACAAAAAATGTGGAATTACAATTGTTTTGAATTCTATACGTAGACAACGTTCCCAGGTGAGAGACGGACATAATTTTGTAGCGCAATAGGAATATCGCACAGAACACAGGGAGTTGTAGTCTTTTCTATTTTTGTAAAAGGTCATTTAGAGGAGATCAAAATACATTTCCCGTGAGGTATAGGGATAAGAAAGTTAGGTATCCATGACAGCCTTGTTATTGTTGTCGTGAGGGATGCTGTAGTTAATGGCTATATTGATTATTTTACTGGCACTGCCTGAAACATAACCTATAATACCATAATACTTTTAGGCCGCGTTTTATTTGAAGTATTCCACTGCATTGTATATTAATAGGCCACTTCGTGCACAACTGCGCGGTTTGGTTCTCCCTCAGTTAGCTAACGTAGATTGCTAATATAGATTGCTAGCTAATGTTTGTTAACGTTAGCAAGTTCGCTGCAATTAAGTTCCACATCAAAGACAACGAAGCTAGCTAGCTAGGTAACTTGCTAGGGTGTACAGGTGTTATTGAACCGCGGGCGGCTGAAAATGACAAACCTCTGCCAAAAGGGCAAGTGGGGCCATGAATCAGAGGGAAGCACGGTGAGAGAGGACACTCGGGGGGGCATGAGGCGATAAAAACGGAGAAAAAGATGATTTCGCGATACACCAGGCGGCCGGTAACGCACAGTCTTGAGATGTAAGTAATAGTTGCTAGCTAGTGGACAAGTTTGTCATTCTTTGTTAACTGTAATTTCTGTCATTCGAGATTGAAATATGGTAACCTGATTGACTAAAGTTAGATTGTTGGTTAGCTAATTATCGGGTGACAACGTAAAGGATAATGTAGTGATCATGTGAGAGCCCATTTGTCAAACCAAGCCAAGGTCAGTTGCCTCCATTACACAAATGGATGCAATAGGATGATGTTGTTCAATGCTGTAACTGATGACGTAAGAGTCCCACTTCTACCTCATATTTCACTTCTTGTTTGTTTGGGATCAATGTCTTTTTACAACAATAAATATCAACCCACCAAAGTATTACAATGAAAGATATATATATATATATATCAATGCTATTGCTAATTCATGTTTTATTCAGCTATATTTTCCCTTCTCTGCAGTCGTGGCTTATCCCGAAGCCACCTTGACCATCACCCTCTCCCAGAAGAGGTAGACGATGACTTCCTCCCCCAGCACCTCCTCCATGACCTTCAGGAAGCTGTCTCAACTTACAACAGGTATGACCTGTTTTTCATGAACCGGACAGGTGAAAGCATGTACACTTGTAGGGAGCAGCCATATTGCTTTCACAGATTCTGTTTAGATGTGTGAAGGAGACAAAATAGAGGGAGGTAGCCAGTTACATAATCTGAACAGCACAGTAATATACCTCACTGCTCTAAAATATTCCCTGGTACACTCAACAACACACAACACTTTAACGTACAGCAACATGTAAACAATGTCTGTCCTCTGTTGCAGCTCAGAGACGACGTCTGCAGCCTCTAACCGGTCAGACTCTCCAACGGTCACCACTGGAAACACAACGCGGGCCTGGTCTGGGATCCACAGCTACACAGGGACAGGCATCTCTACAGAGAGGAGCTCTGTCTTCTCCTGGGGCTATGATGTGAGTCTCACCTCACCTTCTCAGCTGGCTGCCAGAATCTTTCAGTTCAAATGCCCTATGTTCTGAGTATTTTGAAGTGCATATATAGCGAGGCATAGCCATGCTGAATGCTACAACAGTCTTGTATGCAGATTACCATTAAATTAGAGTAATCATGTTTGTATTGTAATGACTTAGTAATGAGGACAATCTGCTCTGTCTGCAGAGGTCATTTCCCTCATGGTTTCGCTTCGTCGTGATGCTGAGCTTTCTAGAGCTTGTCTTCAGAAACAAAACAAAAAATCTCTGATTTATTTACACAGCCATGTCCTCAGAAGGCCTCATAGAACTCATACCCCTACAGTCCTAAATTACGAACTTAACATTGTACAGTACACACAAACACTCGCCTGTGCACGCACACACAGTCTCTGAAATATACATGCAAATGGTACTACTTGCTCCAGCACAATCACTTACACAGTCACCTGGGAGCCATGTAGCGTGCTGTGAAATGAACAGCGCTCAGCGACATGCTGCTAATAATTGATAAGTAGCTTGAAAAGCAACGACCTTCTGTCATAGTGTGCCTCTCGGTCGGGGCTCTTCTCACTCTTTTTCCCTTCCCTCTCTCCATCCCTCAGGAGTTTGACAAGGCGGCGTCGCGACAGGTGCAGCAAATGTTTGAGGAGATTGATGAGGAGCTTTACGAGGGGCGGGGTGGGGCGCATCTACTGGGGCTGCAAGATGAGTGTCATCAGTGGGCATTCAGGTTCCCTCACTTACGGTGGGTCCTCACCCTACACCCCCTCATCTCACACATTACTGCCACTCTAGCCTGGCTCCTTCCACTTCTCACCTGTAAATGTATTGCTGAAGGTCATTTGGCTGCTGTATAGTGATACTTCTTAAAAAGAGCAGTCTAACTTAAAGATACCTAAGATAAATCTGATTTAGATTTGTTTGCAAATCCGAGAAGGAACTACTTACCACATAATGATCGGCCCAAAACCATTGGGCCCCTATACACAATGAGAGTGTGTCCTAGACCATTGGCTCAGCATTACAAAATTAAATTGTTAATCAAATAAATTAATTTTCCTGTCAGTTTGATTCATTTAAGTTCTAATCACTGTTTCACCTCCTATCCACCCTACTATGTGAACCCACAGGATTCTGGGTAGTCAACTGGTGTGTCCCAGTGACGAGGGCTTTCAGTGGTACGCAATCTCAGGGAAGGGGACCGGGACACCCGCCAGCACCACTGCAGCTGGACAGAAGGACAGCAGTAGTAGCAAGCCCCAGGATAAGGACAAGCCCGGCCCCAGCACAGAGTGAGCACTAGCTACTGATGTTGTTAACCCATCAATTATAGATTACTGTTGGCTTTGTGGTTTTGTGACCTACATACTGTGTGGCTTGTCAAACAACAAGTGAACTAAGTAACACAAGGCATACTGGCACTGGCTAGTCTAAAAAGTTTGGACTGATGCTGTTGAGAAACCGATGTCAGTGTGAACCATGTTGTTTGTGTGTCCAGTCTGTGTGTGCAGGGGAGAAGGGCTGTGCTGTCCAGGCCCTGTGTGGCAGTTGACCACCCCCCTGGTACTCCCAGTGGATCCAGAGGTCATGACATGCCCAAGGTGATTGAGGCTGAAGGCCTGATGGAGGAGTACCTGGCCTTTGACAGCAGGGACCTGTGAGTCACCACCCAGCTCTCCTATTTAGGACGCTTTAAATATAGGGGCATTTCAAATACTTTAAAGTATGGTGCACTTGATTGAGCTTGTAGCCTACTTTTAGGATTATCCCAAGGGTTCCATTGTACCAAGTAACCTAAAACAAAGCTTAGTATTTGAAAGACTTTGACATTATTTTGCAGAAGGTTTGTTGTGTTGATGGTTTAATCTGTGGTTTGACTTTTACAGGGATGATGAGTGGGAGCAGGGGTGGGTGGGGGCTGGTCGGCGGAGGTACTGCCTGCCTCCTGTGTCTCCCTATCGCTGTCGCAGACAGGCGGCCCTGGACTTGCTCTTTGACGACGTGTGGCGAGAGCTGGTTGGCTGGATGGAGGAGCTGGTCCGCAGGCATTGGGAGGGCTATGTCTCAGGTAGGACTACAGGGCTATGTCTCAGGTAGGACCACAGGGCTATGTCTCAGGTAGGACCACAGAGCAAAATCTCAGGTAGGACCACAGGACTATGTCTCAAGTAGGACCACAGGACTATGTCTCAAGTAGGACCACAGGGCTATGTCTTATAGGCACTTTTGACTTGTCATTGACTTTTAAACCAACAAATCCATCAGTCAAATTGACAGTATTCTGCCCCCTTCTTATTGACAGATGATGAGAAGACTGCAGTGAACTTCAGCCCATCACAGTCTGATGCTGAGAATTCTTTCCTGCTTCTGTCCACACATCCCACCCTTCTCCCCAGGCTAGGCCAGATCAGGGTGCCCCAGCTAACAGGCAGCCTGCTACCCCAGGTCAGTGCCCTGAGAGGGGGTTGAAGGACCACCTTCTCAGAGAGTGGAACATCCTACTCCTAGGATGTAGGTTTTATGTCAATAAGAAATGTTAATAAGCACTGTGATTGAACTCCATAATAACCTTCAGATGTGTTTGAGAGTTTAGGACAAATTCGGCAAACTGAAAACAGTCACACTGATGCTGAATTGTTTTCCCCTGCTGTCCGTAGTTCTTCTCACTCTTGTTTTGAAGGCTATCAATTCATTAACTTTAATCCTTTTTTCTTTCCTTCCTTCTTTTTGTCCCCTACTCTGTCTTGTTCCTTGGTCTGTTTCACACCTTTCAAACCAACAACCTTGTATCTGTCCACCTCACTCTCTCCTTTTCTCTCTCTCATTTGGTCATCCGTTTTTCCCCCAAAGACCACAAAATCAAGGGTCTCAAAGCACAAGTCCAGACGGAAATCCAAAAAGCAGAAAAAGCCATCCACTGTATGTAACTCTCACCCAGAGCCAAAATGGCACCGATCGACGCCATCCACAGCGGCATGTTATTATTCACTCCTAGACTGAATGTGCTTGTGCCTGTTGAATAACACAAACCATACCACTTTTAGTCACTTTCATACTTCTTAACCAATTGTTGAGTATTTATTTTACACACGTCTCTTATTTAGTTCAATAATGACCATTTTGGAATGCTTTTATTTACTTCCCGCTTTAATTTGCTATTTTGTCTAATCGTCTGTTTGGTCTCAAGTGGGTGGTGGTATGTCGTCTCCATCTGGTTGCATGTAGAAAATCCAAGTTGGAGCTGACTGTGGTGACGTGCAAGTGTCCGTAGGGATGATGTGGCTTTTTTTTTTAGGTGAATGACCACTTTTGCCTAGTCTAACTGTCTTCTTCTGCCTCCCTCCCTCCTACAGTCCAGTCGGGTACCAGTAGGGGCAGCGGTGACGCATCACAACCTCAACGACCTCATAGTGATCCACGGCATCCCCCTGCAGCAGAGGAACCTGGGCGTGATGGAGAGAGCTCAGTATGGAGACTGATCATACTCATGATGATACTATAACAATCTTTATTAGTAGAGTGTAGCATAAGGAGTTAACTGTAGCCGTGAACCACTCACCTTTTATCTCATTAAATAAGAGAGCAAGAGACTGTTATTAGCTATGGATATGTAGGTTTTTGCATATGTTACTTTGAGTTAAGGTTCACTGCTTCCTTCTCAGGGATCCTGAGGAGAGGGTGGTGGTGACCCATCGGCCAGGGTCCAGTGTGATTCCGTCCAGCAAGCCCCGTCCTCGCCGGGTGCTAGAGCAGAGCTCCTCCTCCCTGTCCCGTCCGCCCCAGTCGGCGCTACGCCGTAACCCCCCCCCACGCACCCTTCTGCCATTGGTTCCCTGCCTGACACAGTTCAGTGCCGCCGGCTCCATGGAGGAGGTCATCCGTGGGACACGCCTGTGAGTTAACTTAAACGGGGTTACCCATTCTCCATCTGGTCCCTGTCCTCTTCCATGTACACCGCCTCCCTCCTCACTCGCGTCTTATTTATTGCTCTGAAGCTGGAGAACCGTCTGTTCAGAGAGATTACTTTGAAAGCTGTTTGCTGTTTAACTCTTGCCTTGTGGCATTCTGTTCAGCAGAAGGGAAGTGGAAGAGATGTGAGGAGTTGTGTGTGATTAAGTACCAACGGGTGAACTTTTAATGAACCCTGAGTTAAAGAAGATCTGTGTGAAGCATACAGTATACTTTGCCCTCATGTGGAATGATTTCAGTTTGCTCCATGTTAAAGAGACTTCTGTAACTTTATGGAAAGTGTGGAAAGTGAACAGGGCTGTTACTCTCCAGACCCACAGCCAGTGACCGCCTGGCCTCGCCTCTGATACCTCTGAGCAGGAACACACTCCTTCCCCCCATCGGCACAGAAGAAGCTGAACCCACGCACTCTGGACAGCACTTCAGACCTACTCAGGTATTGGATGAGTAGAACTCTGCATAATAGTTGTACATCTTGCACTGACTTGACAACACTTAAATCTATCACCTGCTAATAACACAACACAATTTTATTTTGTGTGTGTAGCGGCATAGAGGCTTGTCCAGTCGTGCCCATAGTGCTGTTACAGATGAAGCTGGTTGTTTGCTTCCTCGGGATCGGCTTCATCAATTGGACGTATTCTCCCGTCCCAACACCACCCACACCTACAGGGTATGGCTATAGTCACACACGGTAAAAGTTATTATACCACTACAGAACAATTTAGGCATATTTTGTAGGTTTGTATTGTAATGGATAAATATGGAATATGTTTGCCTGCGTCCCAGTCCGTGAGATTTAACTCTGGGTTCTGTTGCAGTCAGACACCCCTTACCGCCGCTCCTTCACGGTGCTGGACAACATTGGACAGGGGCGTCCTGGCAGAGAATCTTTGGGTACAGGTGGGCACCTCGTTTTACATTGAATACTGTACACAATTTCTACGCATTAATTTTTGTGGCTGACTCATTGACTCTCTGTCTGGGACACTGGCAGACTCTTTGGGCATTGGAGTGATGGGCATCAGTCTGGGCATCAGTCTGGGTATCAGCAGTTCCTCCTTCCTGGACTCCTTCATCCACCACCCTCTGGGCCACTCCCCCATCAAGGATGAGGAGGAGCCTGACACACAAGCCCCTCCCCCAGGTCAGTAGGAGCCATCTGTGGTCCTCATTTATAAAACATGTCGCTGGGTTGCGGTCTAATTATGTTTGAGAGAATTCGGTTGTAGCCTCTGGTTATCTAATGAGAAAAGTCATTATTTTCAGACAGATGATTTGAATATTAACTATCAATGCTCATTAACACTCATCTTTGTCCTGCTCTCCTCAGCTGTACTGGTGCCTGTGTCAGTCCCAGCACGCTCCTACAGCCGGGGGGGCTTCACATCCCGCAGTAGCAGACCTGGGTTGTAGTCCCTTCAACCGGTTGTCACTAGTTAACACAGCCACAAAGTCTTAATTATCATTAAACCCCACCCATTTCTACAATTTCTCTTCTTACAATATGATTTTAAACCTAACCACACTGCTAACCATATGCCTAACTTTAAAGTGAAAAATAAAAAGCTATACATTTTTTGCTAATTTTGACTTTGGCTGTGGAATTTGGCTTTGTGGCTGTGTTATCAACCTCGGCCGCCTCCACCAACCACACACCTCAGCACGGCAGGATGCAAGGCCCTGCTGCCACTCCCAACGGGGCCTTCAACAACACTTTATATAACAAGGAACATTTCTACATTGTACTGTTAGGTGATTTTATTTGATGCTTTTTTTGTTTTTCTAGAGCCCTATTTTTGTATGTTGGAACTCTGCTTACCTGGCTGCCAAAGACAGTAACCCGTCTCATTAAACCTACCTATCTGTATGTATGTTGGTATGTATATTGTTTATGTTCTCTGATCTCTATACTCTTAAATTCTTCTATGCAGGGAATGAGTCATTCTATGAAAATGGTGGCTTTTTGACCAGCCAATAAAAAGTTTTTACAAATTAGTCATAATAGTTAATGCCGTAACAATGTTAATGAAAATAAATGACAGCATATTATTTTTTGTATATTACATTAAAATGCTTGTGTTGCCTTTGTCACCGGTGTTCCCTATATTTGAATGACAATTAAGGCTTTCCAGAATGTAATTTGAGTATTTACTTTACATATATAATCCAAGACGAAAAAGGTTAATGATAATATATAAATTATTTAAACAAAACATTCTTCTATAACACCAGTGACAAACCTTCAGACTGTTCTAATAAAAACAGCAGGAACATTAACCAGTGAAAAAAATCTGCAGAAAATATAGAATATCTAAGATGGTGGCCACAGTAGCTCAAACCACACTTCTTAAATTGTGAATAAATTACTTAATCATGTGATTTGATCAATTATTTTAAACAAATGTCCTTTTCCCCATACTATAAACTTTTTTTTTACACCTTTATTTAACTAGACAAGTCAGTTAAGAACACTTTCTTATTTTCAATGACGGCCAAGGAACGGTGGGTTAACTGCCTTGTTCAGGGGCAGAACTACAGATTTTTACCTTATCAGCTCTGGGATTCAATCTTGCAATTTTACGGTTAACTAGTCCAACGCTCTAACCACCTGCCTCTCATTGCACTCCACAAGGAGCCTGCCTGTTACGTGAATGCAGTAGAAGCCACGGTAAGATGCTAGCTAGCATTAAACTTATCTTATAAACAATCATAATCACTAGTTATAACTAAACATGGTTGATGATATTACTCGTTTATCTAGTGTGTCCAGCATTGCATATAATCGATGCAACGCTGGGGGATGATTGAACAAAAGCGCATTTGCGAACAAAAGCACAATCTTTGCACGACTATCTGACCATAAACACCAATGCCTTTCTTAAAATCAATAAACAAAATTATATATTTTTAAATCTGCATATTTAGCTAAAAGAAATCCAGGTTAGCAGGCAATATTAACCAGGTGAAATGGTGTCACTTCTCTTGCGTTCATTGCACAGAGTCGGTATATGCAACAGTTTGGGTCGCCTGGCTCATTGCGAACAAATTTTCCAGAATTGTACGTAATTATGACATAACATTGAAGGTTGTACAATGTAACAAGAATATTTAGACTTATGGATGCCACCCGTTAGATGAAATACCGAACGGTTCCGTATTTCACTGAAATAATAAACGTTTTGTTTTCGACATGATAGTTTCCAGATTCGACCATATTAATGACCAAAGGCTCGTATTTCTGTGTGTTATGTTATAATTAAGTCTATGATTTGATATTTGATAGAGCAGTCTGACTGAGCGATGGTAGGCAGCAGCAGGCTCGTAAGCATTCATTCAAACAGCACTTTCGTGCATTTTGCCAGCAGCTCTTCGCAAGCACAGCGCTGTTTATGACTTCAAGTCTATCAGCCTAATGGCTGGTGTAACCGATGTGAAATGGCTAGCTAGTTAGTGGGGTGCGCGCTAATAGCGTTTCAAACGTCAATCGCTCTGAGACTTGGAGTAGTTATTCCCCTTGTTCTGCATGGGCCACGGCTTTTGTGGAGCGATGGGTAACGCTGCTTTGAGTGTGGCTGTTGTTGATGTGTTCCTGGTTCGAGCCCAGGTAGGGGCGAGGAGAGGGACGGAAGCTATACTGTTACACTGGCAATACTAAAGTGCCTATAAGAACATCCAATAGTCAAAGGTATATGAAATACAAATGGTATAGAGAGAAACAGTCCTATAAATACCTTATGAACTACAACCTAAAACCTCTTAACCTTGGAATATTGAAGTCTCATGTTAAAAGGAACCACCAACTTTCATATGTTCTCATGTTCTGAGCAAGGAACTAAAACGTTAGCTTTTTTACATGGCACATATTGCACTTTTACTTCTCCAACACTTTGTTTTTGCATTATTTAAACCAAATTGAACATGTTTCATTATTTATGAGGCTAAATAGATTTTTATTGATCTATTATATGAAGTTAAAATAAGTGTTCATTCAGTTGTTGTAATTGTCATTATTACAAATAAATAAATAGAAATCGGCCGATTAATCGTTATCAGCTTTTTTGGTCATCCAATAATCGGTGTCCGCATTGAAAAATCATAATCGGTCGACCTCTACTGCAGACTCACCATGTGCTTTTCAAAACAGCTCCAATGAACATTCAACCCAGGAAGAAATTCACAAGGATGTTGCTTTTATAAATGTTATTTAATGGCGTAACACCCCATTGACATGAAATTGAGGGACAGCTATTCCCTGTAAATGAGTTATATTTAGTTGACATTAGTTTAAGTAATCCACTAAATAACTAATACTTTCTAATGTATTATGACATTTAGAGTGGGAGAAAAATATATTTTCTACGAAATATATACAGTTGAAGTCAGAAGTTTACATAGGTTGGATTAACTTGTTTTTCAACCACTCCACAAATTTCGTGTTAAACTTTTGGCAAGTCGGTTAGGACATCTACTTTGTGCATGACACAAGTCCTTTTTCCAACAATTGTTTACAAACAGATTATTTTATTTAATCACAATTCCAATGGGTCAGAAGTTTACATACACTAAATTGACTGTGCTTTTATACAGCTTGGGAAATTCAAGAAAATGATGTCATGGCTTGAGATGCTTCCGATAGGCTAATTGACATCATTTGAGTAAATTGGAGGTGTATCTGTGGATGTATTTCAAGGCCAACCTTCAAACTCAGTGCCTCTGCTTGACATCATGGGAATAGGAAAAGAAATCAGCCAAGACCTCCCATTTTTAAAATGTATTTAGACCTTCAAGTCTGGTTCATCCTTGGGAGCAATTTCTAAATGCCTGAAGGTACCACGTTCATCTGTACAAACAATAGTGAGCAAGTATAAACACCATGGGACCGCGCAGCCGTCATACTGCTAAGGAGACGCATTTGGTCTCCTAGAGATTAACGTACTTGGTGCGAAAAGTGCAAATCAATCCCAGAACAACAGCAAAGGACCTTGTGAAGATGCTGGAGGAAACAGGTACAAATGTATCTATATCCACAGTAAAACGAGTCCTATATCGACATGACCTGAAAGTCCGCTCAGCAAGGAAGAAGCCACTGCTCCAAAACTGCCATAAAAAAAGCCAGACTACGGTTTGCAACTGTACATGAGAACAAAGATCGTACTTTTTGGAGAAATGTCCTCTGGTCTGATGAAACAAAAATAGAACTGTTTGGCCATAATGACCATCCTTATGTTTGGAGGAAAAAGGGGGAGGTTTGCAAGCCAAAGCACGGGGTGGCAGCATCATGTTGTGGGGGTGCTTTGCTGCAGGAGGGACTGGTGCACACAAAATAGATGGCATCATGAAGGAGCAAAATTATGTGGATATATTGAAGCAACATCTCAAGACATCAGTCAGGAAGTTAAAGCTTGGTCGCAAATGGGTCTTCCAAATGGACAATGACCCCAAGCATACTTCCAAAGTTGTGGAAAAATGGCTTAATGACAACAAAGTTAAGGTTTCAGAGTAGCCATCACAAAGCCCAGACCTCGATCCTATGGAAAATTTGTGGGCAGAACTGAAAAAGCGTGTGCGAGCAAGGAGGCCTACAAACCTGACTCAGCTACACCAGCTCTGTCAGGGGGAATGGGCCAAAATTCACCCAACTTATTGTGGGAAGCTTGTGGAAGGCTTCCTGAAACGTTTGACCCAAGTTAAACAATTTAAAGGCAATGCTACCAAATACTAATTGAGTGTATGTAAACTTCTGACCCACTGTGAATGTGATAAAAGAAATAAAAGCTGAAACAAAATATTATTTAAACTATTATTCTGACATTTCACATTCTTAAAATAAAGTGGTGATCCTAACTGACCTAAGACAGGGAATTCTTACTAGGATTAAATGTCAGGAATTGTGAAATACTGAGTTTAAATGTATGTACGTCTGACTTCAACTGTGTATATATAGTGCATTTGGAAAGTTTTCAGACCCCTTCCCTTTTTCCACATTTTGTTACGTTATAGATTCATCTTGATGAAACCAAGATTTAACTCTTTGGCCAGAATGCCAAGCGTCACGTCTGGAAGAAACGTGGCACCATCCCTACAGTGAAGCATGGTGGTGGCAGCATCATGCTGTGGGGATATTTTCCAGTGTCAGGGACTGGGAGACTAGTCAGGATAAAGGGAAAGATGAACAGAGCAAAGTACAGCGCGATCCTTGATGAAAACCTGCTCCAGAGTGCTCAGGACCTCAGACTGGGGCAAAGCTTCACCTTCCAACAGGACAACGACCCTAAGCACACAGCCAAGACAATGCAGGAGTGGCTTCGGGACAAGGCTATGAATGTCATTGAGTGGCCCAGCCAGAGCCCGGACTTGAACCCAATCGAACATCTCTGGAGAGACCTGAAAATAGCTGTACAGCGACGACCCTATCCAACCTGTCAGAGCTTGAGAGGATCTGCAGAGAAGAATGGGAGAAACTCCCCAAATACAGGTGTGCCAAGCTTGTAGCGTCATACCCAAGAATACTCGAGGCTGTAATCGCTGCCAAAGGTGCTTCAACAAGGCACTGAGTAAAGCGTCTGAATATTTATGTAAATATTATAGCACATTTTAAATAAATTTGTAAAAATGTCTAAAACTGTTTTTGCTTTGTCATTATGGGGTATTATGTGTAGATTGAGGAAAAACATGTTTTTTAATACATTTTAGAACAAGGCTGTAAAGTAGTACTGTGGGGGGGGAAAAATCAAGGGGTCTGAATACTTTCTGAACGCACTATATACAAATAGTTTGCAATATCTGTTTTACATATGTTTTATTAACAAAACACTTAAATTAAAACAACATGTCATTATCTAACATACGTGTTTTTCCTGGTGGTTAATGTAGGGGACAGGAAAGACAATTTTCGTAGGATGACCCGAATGGCAAGTCCAACTATGCAGGAGAAACAAAAGCCTTTTGAAGACTGACATGCTTCGACTGGTTTCTTTGTACTTTTATAAGCACATTACCTTTATTTTCCCATGTAAAAAAGACAAGCACAAAACTTTGGGGTTTCACATAGCATACCTTAATGGGAAGAGAAAAGACAAGCCTTAGAGAGACTCCAACTAAAAGGTAGGTGTTAGATGTTTTCCTAACAAACCTTAATGTGATGAGGGCTTAGTGTAAGGCACAGGAGACTTTTGAGGGAATAGAGGGGCTGTTTAAGTACTGGGACAATTCACCTCACTGCAGTAGAAGCCATATTCTACTTTCAGCAGAGGTGCTAGCGGAGCTTAGATCAGTAAGATAATTTGTAAAGAAATACGTGATAGATGTGTGACTAGGGGGCATGCAGGTGTCAAGTTTTGATAAAAAATGTTACCTTAACCTCTACCTTCAAGGGTTTGAAGTCTTCACTTTTTTCCGTTCCCTCCTGCTTTGGCTTTTCCTCCCTTGGAGTATTTAGCTTCCAGGTCAGACAGGAAAGAGTTTAAATTCTGCTCTCTGGACTTCTGCTTTTGCTGTTAACGAGACAAAAATACACACCATTAATGCTGTACCTGAACCCCTAAAACAGTCACCAGTTAAGATCTTGGTTGTGTGATTCAACTTACCTTTAAAATAATCACAAGACTGTCATCAGCATCATTGAGTCCCATCTCTCTCTGCCTCTCCTCAGCTTCTTGTCTTTCTTCATCAGCCTGGAAGAACAAAGTATTCTCACAAATATGAACTAAAAAGAATTACCAACAGAGGAAGTGAGTGTGTACAAGTATTTGTATAAAGCACACTGTACCTTATGTTTGCGTGTTTTCTTCTTCCTGGTGCTCTCCTGGGTGAAAGCAGGGTAGGCCGTGAGCTCCCCTGCCTGGATGGCTGTCTGTATAAGGGCTGTGATCCTGGGCTCGTCCTCCTGAGAGCAGCACAGGGCTGAGGCCATGATGGCGTCCATGTTCCCCTGGTGCTGCAGGTAAATCTGCATCACATCCTGCCTCTCCTCCTCCGTGCCTTTGTACTTCCTCTCAAACTCCTGGATGTCCTCCAATGTGATCTAATGAAGGAGAGATGGTTGTTAGAACAAATTCTAATTGTGACATTATACTGGGTGTTTGTTATTTGCTTCCAGGCGGATAAAGAAAGTCAAGAAGCTGGGGAGATACAGAGGAAGATGGTACTGGGTGATGCTGATGACAGTCTTGTAATGATTAAGGTACATTACTCAAAATTACACACGTCTAGTGACTATTTTATGGCTAAGGTATGAAAAAGAAAAGTTCTCTCAGGAGGGCCTAAAAAGTAAATACGGTGTATGGAGAAGATGTTAATCAGCTTTAGATAGTTATATAGTTAGGCTACCTTAGGGAACAGCAACCTCCAGTACTCCTCCCAGCATTGGTCCTGCTGCAGTGAGTCAGAATCCTCAGCCACAAGTCCCTGCTCATCATACACTGCCCTCTGCTCCTTGTCACTCAACACGGCATATAACTTCCCAAGCACCTGAAAGATAGGGGCTAGGTAAATACAGTAAAATACAACTCTAGACAGTTAGCTAGGTGAACTAGGCTAACTGCAGATTTGAGTAGGTGTTTTAGATGACACTTTCCCACCTGAAATTTCTCTGTTGCCTGCAGGTCTTCGGGAGCACGATCTGGGTGAACCCTGAGCGACACCTTGTAGTAGCTGTGTCGGATCTCTGCGTCTGTCGCCTCCTTGGAAACGCCCAGCACCCCATAGAGGCTGGAGGTGTTGAACAGTGCTTGACACTGGTCGAGTAGCCACATCCCGATCTGTCAGCTTTAGGTTAAAAGGGAAATCTGCGATTGAAACGATGAAATAACACATATCGAATCATGTCGTAACCAAAAAAAGTATTCAGCAAATCTCAATATATTTGAATCTCTTTGAGATTCTTCAAAGTAGCCACCCTTTGCCTTCATGACAGTTTTGCACATTCTTGGCATTCTCTCAACCAACTTCATGAGATAGTCACCTAGAATGCATTTCAATTAACAGGTATGCCTTCTTAAAAGTTAATTTGTGGAATTTCTTTCCTTTGTGTTTGAGCCAAATCAGTTGTGTTGTGACAAGGTAGGCGGGTATAGAGAAGACAGCCCTATTTGGTAAAAGACCAAGTCCATATTATGGCGTGAACAGCTCAAATAAGCAAAGAGAAAAGACATTCCATCATTACTTTAAGACATGAAGGTCAGCCAATGAGGAGAATTTCAAGAACATTAAAAATGTATTAAAGTGCAGTCGCAAAAACCATCAAGAGCTATGATGAAACTGGCTCTCATGAGGACCGCCACAAGAAAGGAATACCCAGAGTTACCTATGTTGCAGAGGATAAGTTCATTAGAGTTACCAGCTTCAGAAATGGCAGCCCACATAAATGCTTCACAGAGTTCAAGTAACAGACACATCTCAACATCAATGTTCAGAAGAGACTGCGTGAATCAGGCCTTCGTGGTCAAATTTCTGCAGAGAAATCACTACTAAAGGTCACCAATAAGAAGAAGAGACTTGCCTGGCCTCCACAATCACCCGACCTCAAAACAATTGAGATGGTTTGGGATGAGTTGGACCGCAGAGTGAAGGAAAAGCAGCCAACAAGTGCTCAACATATGTGGGAACTCCTTAAAGACTGTTGAAAAAGCATTCCAGGTTAAGCTGGTTGAGAGAATGCCAAAATTGTGCAAAGCTGTCATCAAGGCAAATGGTGGCTACTTTGTTTAACACTTGTTTGGTTACTACATGATTCCATCTTTAAAAATATTTGTATATATTTCACCTTTCTTTAACCAGGTAGGCCAGTTGAGGCAAGTTCTAATTTACAACTGTGACCTGGCCAAGATAAAGCAGTGTGACAAAAACAACAACACAGAGTTACACATGGGATAAACAAACATACAGTCAATAACACAATACAAAAATATATGTACAGTGTGTGCAAATGTAGTAAGATTAGGGAGGTAAGGCAATAGGAGAAATAATTACAATTTAGCATTAACACTAGAGTGATATATGTGCAGATGATGATGTGCAAGTAGAGATACTGGGGTGCAAAATAGCAAAAATAAATAAAGTGTTGAAGGCTTCACTATTATACTACAATGTTGAAAATAGTACAAAATAAAGAAAAACTTGAATGAGTAGGTGTGTCCAAACTTTGAATAGTACTGTATATACAGTTGAAGTCGTAAGTTTACATACACTTGGAGTCATTAAAACTCGTTTTCAACCACTCCACAAATTTCTTGTTAACAAACTATAGTTTTGGCAAGTCGGTTACGACATCTACTTTGTGCATGACACAAGTAATTTTTCCAACAATTGTTTAACTTATAATTCACTGTATCACAATTCCAGTAGGTCAGAAGTTTACATACACTAAGTTGACTGCCTTTAAACAGCTTGGGAAATTCCAGAAAATGATGGCATGGCTTTAGAAGCTTCTGATAGGCTGATTGACATCATTTGAGTCAATTGGAGGTGTACCTGTGGATGTATTTCAAGGCCTACCTTCAAACTCAGTGCCTCTTTGCTTAACATCATGGGAAAATCAAAAGAAATCAGCCAAGACCTCAGAAAAACAATTGTAGACTTTCACAAGTCTGGTTCATCCTTCGGAGCAATTTCCACACCCCTGAAAGTACCATGTTCATCTGTACAAACAATAGCAAGCAACTATAAACACCATGGGACCACGCAGCCGTCATACCGCTAAGGAAGGAGACGCGTTCTGTCTCCTAGAGATGAACGTACTTTGGTGAGAAAAGTGCAAATCAATCCCAGAACAACAGCAAAGGACCTTGTGAAGATGCTAGAGGAAACGGATATAAAAGTATCGATATCCACAGTAAAACAAGTCCTATATCGACATAACCTGAAAGGCTGCTCAGCAAGGAAGAAGCCACTGCTCCAAAACCGCCATAAAAAAAGCCTGACTACGGTTTGCAACTGCACATGGGGACAAATATCGTACTTTTTGGAGAAATGTCCTCTGATCTGATGAAACAAAAATATAACTGTTTGGCCTTAATGATCATCGTTATGTTTGGAGGAAAAAGGGGGAGGCTTGCAAGCCGAAGAACAGCATCCCAACCGTGAAGCACGGGGGTGGCAGCATCATGTTGTGGGGGTGCTTTGCTGCAGGAGGGACTGGTGCACTTCACAAAATAGATGGCATCATGAGGTAGGATGTGGATTTATTGAAGCAACATCTCAAGACAATTGAAGTTAAAGCTTGGTCACAAATGGGTCTTCCAAATGGACAATGACCCCAAGCATACTTCCAAAGTTGTGGCAAAATGGCTTAAGGACAACAAAGTCATGGTGTTGGAGTAGCCATCACAAAGCCCTGACCTCAATCCTATAGAAATGTGTGGGGAAAGTGTGTGCGAGCAAGTAGGCCTTACAAACCTGTCTCAGTTACACCAGCTCTGTCAGGAGGAATTGGCCAAAATTCACCTAACTTATGGTTAAAACATTTGACCCAAGTTAAACAATTTAAAGGCAATGCTACCAAAAACTAATTGAGAGTATTTAAACTTCTGACCCACTGGGAATGTGATGAAAGAAATAAAAGCTGAAATAAATAATTCTCTACTATTATTCTGACATTTCACATTCTTAAAATAAAGTGGTGATCCTAACTGACCTAAGAAAAGGGAATTTTTACTAGGATTAAATGTCAGGAATTGTGAAAAACTGAGTTTAAATGTATTTGACTAAGGTGTATGTAAACTTCCCGACTTCAAGTGTGTATATATATATATATATATATATCACTGAGGGCTGGAGAAATGTAACCACATAACGTTATAGCCAATGATTCTTGAAGAATATAACTTATAAATCACTCATGAGCTTAGTTCAACTGCTGTACCCCATCAGAACCCAAAATACAATATTGTTTAACTCCATTGTTTGTAAACAATGACATTTTAGGCTAACACTGTATTGCGTCAAAACATGATTAAAACTGCAATTGTATTCCCGTTGATGTTCAGGCCTTGTAGCTACTGTATGTATGCATGCATAGCTAGTTTTGTCCATCAATTTTGAGTGGTTCGCTTACGTACTTCGCTACATTTCTCCAGCCCTCTTGTTTACCAAAACAGTGGCAATGTCGCCCTTTTTTTTCTTTTTTTTAAATGCAGTGCAGAAAGCCCCTGTAAATGATTTCAAAACAATTATTGTCTGCACACGTTATTCATAACGTTATTTGTAATAGCGTTTTAAAACCTCTACCTACCTTGAAACCTTCTTCTTTATCAAAATGGTGGATATCTGGTTGAAAGCTTCACTTGCTTTGTTTACAAAATTTGGCGCGCTGTCCTGTCAACGGAGTGTACGTAGCGTAAACGCACTTCCTTTTTTTTTGCGTGTGTTACGTTTGTGTGGCTTTCACTAGTTACCACAGCCGCAAAGTCTATCGTAAAAGATAATGAAAAACGTGCTTAATATGTCTTAATTTAAGGTTAGTGTTAGGCATACAGTTAGCAGTTTGGTGAAGGTTAGGTTTCAAATCTCAATTTTAGAAGATACATGTTTTGTTTTTTGTTTTTTTACATGGGCGGGGTTTATGACTTTGACTGTGGTAACTATTTGTGTCAATCATTTTAGGCACAGGTTGACGAACACCCATTCTGTCTGTTGAAGCAGGTACAGTGACTTAGCGAGTGGCGGGGTGGTCGGGCACAGCATCAGTAGCTGTGCCACTACAGATTCTGGGTTCGAGTGAGTCCAGGCTCTGTCGTATGAAACGCCATTGGTGCGGCTGGTTTCCGGGTTAAACGGGCATTGTATCAAGAAGCAGTGCGGCTTGGTTGGGTTCTGTTTCGGAGGACGCACGGCTTACCGGAGTCCGTACGGGGTTGCAGCGATGAGACGAGACTGTAACTGCCAATTGGATACCACGAAATTTGGGAGAAAAAGTAGTACTTTTTTTTTTATGAAAAAAAAAAAACTGTGACTTCGCCTACAAAACTTCTCGTTCTGAAAATGGCCTATGTGGAATCGATATGAGTCAGAAACATTTATTCTAGTGTCAAAATTGACTACAAAGTGTAAATAGGTAAATGTTGGTCATAAAGTCAGTCTTGTCCAAAACAGATTGATAGCAAGAAAAAAATGTAACTGAATGAAGGATATCCTAACAGTTTTCCTTGGTTTGGGTTAATTTAATCCTGCCCACAGCTGGCTGCTCCCAAGTAATCATCAATTCGGAGTAGCTGCAGGCAATGCCATTGTAAAGCCCATGGTCAATTTTGTTTGATATTGGTCAGTGTTATCCGGGATCCTTGGGACATACCTACCCTAAATCTTAACCATTCCTTACCATTTTAGATTTCAACTTCAATAGGGTAGGGACAACTTTGCTACTATTTCACACCAGCCAGCTGAAGCTAATTGCCAATATAATTTGGCTACCTGTTCCCACCTTCAAACACAACAAGAGACACCCACATCAAACCACACCCAAAAACCAACTCAAGTTTGAATTCAGTCATGGCTGCTAGCATTTCTTAATGAGGTCAAATCAGGAAGTGCAGTGATCTCTCAATCATTATTGCCTCTATATCAATAATATTGTCATCGAAAGTATTTTAAATCATGTTCTTTAGATTTGAGATTTATGATCTTTAGTCTTACTCTTTAGTTTTGTAGTAATCATCTAAGCAGCCTAGAGATAAATAAATGCAAGTTAGTATAGGGTAGGGGTGTGTTCTCTCAATTTGTTTTCTCAACTAACTAAGCAAAGAGACAAGTCAACCAAAAGAGGATAGTGATGAATGTTGATTCCAGGATACAGATACCTAATGTGTGTTTATTGGTGTATTTGAAGTATAGCACAATAATACATCAACGACAATGAAGCTAGTCGCTAACAAATTATATCTACTTCATGCGAAAGCAGAACACAAGATACACATTAACTTTGCGCTAAGCATCAATAGATTACCCTATCTGTGTTTTAAGCCTGTAGAATATTGAAACAAAACAATGCAGCACTAAATATATACTGTAGGTTCTTGCCAGAAGTTCTCTCTCCCCATTGCAAAGTATAATCAAATCTCTATCTGCTTCTGTTGCATATTTTTTGGCACAGTCTTCACTAAAAATGTGTATTAATCAAAAACGTATATCCTCCTTTGTACTCAGTCACACAATTAGTACCTAGACAACTGGCACATCATCAACAACTATAAACAAAAAGACAAAAAGCACAGGTTACTGAAATGGAATGAATTTTGCTGGTGTGCAGTCGCCCCTCTGCTACTCCTACCCAATCCATGAGTACCAGTGTTCAAATGTGACCACTTCACAGGGTGTACCACATTTCTTAACAGTCTCCCTCGTAGTAGAATGACTTTTTCATGGTAAGTCTTTGTAAATCACCTCTTTGTTAAGTCCAATGCTGCTGCAGACTGAGACTAGGAGTGGGCAGCAGCTCAGCACTCCTTCCTGGTTCTTACTGTCTTGCTGCTGTACTTTATGGGGATCCCCCAGCGTCTCATTAGATAGACATCAAATATGTAGGCCACCCCAGGCTCCAGGCCTCCGATCACGGCTGTCGTGACAGCCCGTCGAGGATTGAGCTCCTGGAAGTATTTACACAGGACCCTCTCAGTGTCCAACCGTGACTCAGGCCCCAGGCAGGGTGCCGTGCCTCCCTTCTTACCACCCCCCTTACCCAGCCTCTGGCGGTACACACAGTAAAGGCTCCTCTCCTCTGTGCCCATCCAGGCCAGGGTGACAGATTCACAGCTCCTGAGCCTGTTGAATGACTTTATCTGCAGAGTGGAGGGGAGCGAAGGTATCCCTTGACGATGGTAAGTGGAGGACGCCTGCATCTTAACAGAGGCCTTCAGCACTCCTGGAGCAGCTTGTCTGGGAGCTGCCGTTCCCTCTTTCTCCAAGTGGATAAGGTAGGAAGGGCTGCCCTGGAGCCAGATCTGAGCCAGGTTTTCTCCCACAGCCTGGGAGCTGAGCTCTTTGCCCTTGCTGGAAACAGTGATGTTGATCTTCTCACTGCTTTCGCAGCTCTGTAGAGTGAGCAGGCCACTCTGTTGCCAGCCCCGGGGGCGGAAGCTAAAGAACTCCCCAGAGGTTGAGCCTCCATCCCGGAAGGTCACCCACCGGAGCTCCCCTTCCCTAAGTGGTGTGATAGCTGGTCGGGCCTCCTCGTGTGTTTGAGCGAATGTTCCAGTATATGCGGCACTGGTTCCATTTAGCCTGTCAATCAAAAAAACGTCAAAGTAGTATTGCGTGTCAGGGACGAGCTCAGAGACCGTGCACACGCTCTCTGTTCCCTTACAAACACATTGAAGATGACCATAGTCATCACGGAGCGCAGCGGGTGACTGGAGCTCAGTGTCAGCATCCCACTGCTGCCACCACCAGTCTTTGAGAATCGGCCACACAGTTACTTTCCTCTGTTTGTCCTTCTCCCTTTTCTTGTCTTTCTCCCGCTCCTTCCTGATGCCCTCCTGGGCGGCACAAAGGTTGCGGTAGTTGTGTTTGCGATTGACGAGGACACAGTAGTCATAGCTGCGATGGGTGTGCAGCCTTTTGAGGGGGGCACTGGGGGCCCAGCTGAGGGTGACACTGGTCATTCCTACACCCAGGGTGTGGACACGGGAGTCAGAGGGAAGCTGTGGGAAGGCCCAGGAGGTCCCAGAGCCCTCATGGAGGTACACAGTAGCCCTGGTGTCCTGGTCCCTGGACCGCAGCCTGACGATGTAGATAGATGCTGGGGCGTACGAAGGACCTGTGTAGGTGTTCATGGCATTGCCAGTGTAGGTGTGTATCTTGGCTTTAGTTCCAGGTCCTCTCCACCACACCTCTGGCATACTCTTCTTGGTACTCCCTGTGTAGAAAACACTGTTAAGCCATAGGTCATGAATATTCTGCCTCATACATGCACACAGTGCCACACACAGACTTACACTAACTAGACAGAACGTCATTGAAGATAGTCTTACAGTTCAATATGCATCTTGATTACTTTTAATTCATACAGTACTCAACTATAATCAATGAAGTGCTAAAAAGAGTTTACCTTATTCATATGAACCCCTTTTCACCATAAGCATTTATAGTTTCTCCTGACATAAAGGGGAACTGCACCTGCTGAGTTGGCCTAGTTTTTTGGCTTGCGCCTCAAGAAATGCTGGCGGCATTGAGTCACTGATGTGATCATTCTATCCGGTTTTGCGTCCCCTTTTGCTCGTGCGGTGGGGAAGAACTTTGTGGGCTTTATTCCGCCTTTTCTCAGGGTACTAAGTTAGTGATATCACTTTGGTGTGGGCTGTGCTTTGGCAAAGTGGTTGGGGTTGTATCCTGCCTGGTTGGCCCTGTCTGAAGGGGCCACAGTTTCCCCCGACCCCCCCCCCCCCCCCCAGTCTCCAGTATCAATGCTACAGTAGTCTATGTGCTGGGGGGCAAGGGTCAGTCTGTCCTATCTGGTGTAATTATCCTGTCTTATCTGGTGTCTTGTGTGATCTTAGGTATGCTCCCTCTAATTCTCCCATCTCTCTCACCGGACGCACTGCCCCCCCCCAAATCTACCGCACCTGCTGTCTCGACCTCTGAATGCTCAGCTATGAAAAGCCAACTGACATTTCCTCCTGGGGTGCTGACCTGTTGCACCCTCTATAACCACTGGGATTATTATTTGACCCTGCTGATCATCACCACTATGAACATTTTGAAGAACGATCTGGCATTAATAGCCATGTACTCTTATCTCCACCCGGCACAGCCAGAAGAGGACTGTCCATCCCTCAGAGCCTGGTTCCTCTCTAAGTTTCTTTGTAAATTCCTGCCTTTCTTGGGAGGTTTTCTTAACCACTGTCCTTCTACATCTGCATTGCTTGCTCTTTGTGTTTTTAGGCTGAGTTTCTGTATAAGCACTTTGAGACAACTGCTGATGTAAGAAGGGCTTTATAAATAAATGGGATTGACGGCCATGATTGAAGCCAAACATGAGTTGGCTTGGAGGTGTCGTTTGATGTGGGTGTATCCTTTCCACCACCAAGACACCCATCTGACGGAACCTTGCCCGCAGCCGTTTCCCCCAAACTCAATCACAACAAACCTCCTGCAGGTTGAGTTCAATAACTACAGGCAGATGGTCAGATGCCGGAGGAAGTTTTGAATAGGTCAGTATCCTACAGAGTGACATGGCAAGAATGCAATTGCTGAATTTATGTAGATATTCTAAACTAAGAGTTTGGATCATTTTCAAAAGTAGTAACAGGCCCATGTAGAATAAACAACCCTTCACATAATAATCTGTACTCTGAATGTTTTATTTATTGCATGGGACAATATACAAACCTTACCGAGGAAGATCATTTGAAAAATACAATTGAGTAAATGTATACAACAGATCAATTTTATTTGTTGTGAAAATCTAATTTTACATATTTTTAAGGTTGTCATTAGATATAGGGTCGGCAGTGGGTGTCCCCGCTGAAAAAGTTAATCCCACTGCCATAAAAGCAGTGTTCAGCTAACATAACAATGTACACCTTTCATTGTCATTCCCAGGTGATACAGATACTGTGCCTATTGGTATTTTGTCTGGTGGTAATGGGGCTACCTTGGCAAACATGTCAAGTATGGTCATACCTTTCTGTGTGTTATACTGTATATAACAGGAGTTCCCTGATCACAGTGCAGAATACACAAGGTTTCTTTCTCCCCATTGACTGAAAACATTCAAAAACAGACAAAAAAGACAATACAAATAAGTTGTGTCTAGTTAGATTTTAATGCTGAGTGCCAGGTCTCCATTCAAAAACATCAGTATCAAGCCTGTCTGTCAGTCTGGACTTCATCACATAATATTGCAAGTCTACATGTGCTGGCTCCATACATGTTTCTGTGAACACATAGGTAACATCTGGGTTACACAAACAGGTTTTATGTAGAAGTTTGAACAGGTCAGACTAAACCTACGTGAGTCTGGTCGTCCCATTGATAGGCATAGCAGCATCGATCAGCTCCTGGCCCCTTATCAAAGATACTGGTTGGTCACACACGATTACAATATCAATGGTGGGTATGACTAGCCTGGTGGAACCAACCTGATCACTGCGTTCACCTTTCTATTTCACTTCAGATATCCTAAAATGTGAAGTGAAGTAGAATGATGTACACAGCAATCAGGCTGGATCCACCAGGCTAGGTTATACCCTGGACACTACATGCATCTAAGAATTAGAAAATAAGCAACAAATAATATCAGTTTACATAAATGTTTCACAATTGGGTTATCAAATGTATCATGAAATAGGTTACCTTCTGTATTTGTACAGAATATGACCCTGTGAAAGCAGTTGCCACCGATAGGTGAAGGTTGCTAACCAGATACTTGCCAACATGTGATTGACTGTTCCATTCATAGGAATGCTCACAGCCAGTGTAACGGATGTGAAACGGCTAGCTAGTTAGCGGTGGTGCGCGCTAAATAGCGTTTCAATCGGTGACGTCACTTGCTCTGAGACCTTGAAGTAGTGGTTCCCCTTGCTCTGCAAGGGCCGCGGCTTTTGTGGAGCGATGGGTAACGATGCTTCATGTTGATGAGAACCAGGGACCCTCTGCACACACCTGGGTATGGGCGAGTGGGCGGTCTAAAGTTATACTGTTATACCAGGGCATGTCTGCATGATGCTGATGAGGGCCCCCTTGTTGGTCTTCTCTATGCTGGATGTTTAGCTGTAAACTGGACAGCTCTCTAACAACTGTAGCAGGCAATCTTATGAGGCTGTGTTGACAGGGAGGGCCTGTGACAGGGTGATATAATAGACAGCCAAGTAGTAAATTGCATTTTGTTCTAAAGAAAGGACCAAGCTTTTTGCTAATGCACTTAACCAAAATGTATCTACTAATTGTATTTGCTTGGCTGGGGAATTAGCCTAGTAGTTTATCCAGCCATGTATTTTTTAATACAACTTTTCACATAACACAGATTCCCTGTCGTTGTTGATGAAGCCGAGTGTGTCATCTGTGCAGTAACGCGGGCCACTATCAGAGGCCTCATGATGGCGTGTCCTTTTCATCGTTGAGGGAGAATGGCAACAGGTGTCACAAGAGTAATGGTGTCGCATGACAACTTTTATTCTGAGGTCTTACCTTAGAAGCTGAGAAAATAACAGGTGAACTAAATTATTTTTGGAGGTCTCTAAACCATTGCAATCACATTGCTGGACATGTTATGATACCCACCTTTGCTCCTTTTGGTAGGTCCATTCATGACCAGGGGATCAGTCTGGCACCCAACTGTGCACTTTATCTAACAGAAAAACAGGGTCAAGGATTATCATCATCATCCCTCAATTATAAACAGAGCTCGAAAAATAACGTCATTTCATTTGGATCGTAATTCTGTTTTACAGATGTAAAACTGACTGGCTCCAGATTGGATCAGATTCAGGGCAGTGACGCCGTTACACCATGCAACCAACTATATGACATATTTTGCTATGGCCCTGGGTTGGTTTGAGTTTTTTGCTGCTAGTCACTACACTGTTGTCAGACATGAGTTAGCTAGTACCACCATAACTAGCTGCATTCAGTATCTATTTGTGCCCTACATGGGTTGCATCTCGTCTCTGGGGCTAATGTGACAGTTTCGTCTAAATTACACTAATTTAGAGCTGCATAGAAATATGACGACATTGTTAAAGTACGCAAATAATTATTTGGAAACAACTTTGCCATATTATGATGTCATCAAATTTACTTTAGAGAGATGCCAATGTTGTCATTACTGTTACTAGAAAAGTTCGTCAAAGATAGCTAGCAATGCTAACGTTAGCTAGCTAAAATATGGTGGTTTCCTCAATCTTAGTTGGCTGGCTATCTGGTGACATCAGAATCATGACAAAAGGTGTTGCTACTAATTATTTGCCTTCTTTTGAAATGTTATCATGTTTCCAAACCAAATCCGAATTGTACTGAGGTAGGCTAACGTTAGCTTGGTACCTAACTAGTTAGCTAAAGTCAGCTATGCTAGCGATCACAGTGATAATGATGATCAAAATATACATCACCAGCAGTCTATGGTCTAGCTACCGGTATACTCACCACCACTGGAGACCGCAATAAACTCCAACCACCTATTCCGCGTGATAGGGTCCAGCCGCAGGGCATGCAAACCATAGTTGTTGGCTGTGCAATCCGTATTGGGCTTTTCACGCCGTGATTCTTTGAACGCGTTGAGGGCGATGAAATAATGAAGCCACATTCAAGGAAGGGAAGCGACGTGGGCGGAGGGGCGATGTGCACGTGGAGCTTGGAAAAAGCGGGCATGATATGTTTGACATCGTAATCCAAACCCAACCGTCATTTACTCGTTGTGAAGTACGGAGGTTTCACTCCGTTTTAGACGATACTGACTTTATTACCAAATGTATCCAATGTACACTTTTTAGTCAATTTCGACACTAGAATAAATGTTTCTGACATCAATGCCACACATACTGTTTTCAAAGGGATTCCTGGGGTTTAGGGGCAGTTACTTTTATTTACTGAAATGAAAGGGTACCAAATGTTACACAATCAAACTGAATAATTTAGCATAGGTTGGGAAGCCACACTGAATGATTTACACTGAGTGTACAAAACATTAGGAACGGCTTCATAGTATTGAGTTACACCCTCCTTTGCCCTCAGAAAGAGACTAATGTTTTGTACACTCAGTGTATGTGTCGCTGTTAACTTCATAAAGCTGTCTGTCCATCTAGAATAGCCACTGATTTTAACTAAGCAGGCTGATGAGGGTCATGGAGGATGTTCATTGCTGGCCTAAATAGGCAACTTTTGTGTTTAATCGATGTACTATTTTTTTTTTTGATGCACAACCATAGATTATTATAACATTTAAATTAATGTAGTTATGTAGCTTAGATTTATATCTTCTTTATTTTGTCACTCAAGTTATATCTTTGCAACTCTTGAAGAGGTTTTCACCAGATATGCTCTATTTCGGGTTTCACTTAGCCCATAGCATCACAAATAAAAACTGCAGAGTCTGATCTTGGGCGTGAATATGATACATTTTCAATGGAATGCTAAAGGTCTAATTTAAGCTGAATTTCAGTTTATACTGTACAGGGTAGAACTTGCATGCCGTTCTGTACAAACCTATCTATTTCGCACTCAGTATATGTCTTATTTGAAATGGCAAATGTTTTAACTCTCTTATTCTCAAGTACTGGCAATACTTCAGTCTAATCTCTCTTACATTCAGGAAAAAAAATGTGACATTTAGATATATTACTGTCCTTCTTGCTTTGAAATTAAAGAAAGCAAAAGGTAAAATGCTTGGAAAGATTGTCCAGTGATATACTAAACCGGTTTTATTCAGTATCCTGTCCTGGGCTCAGTACTGTGTGTGTGAGTAAGAGAGCGAGAGAGAGGAAAACAAAGATGTGGAAAGAGAGAACAAGACCAATTGATTGATTAAGTCTCTCATATCTTGTAGACATTTATGACCAGGGTTAGTCTTTTAATGGCCACTATGTCAAAAAGAAATGTCTCCAGTTTGAATTGGATTGTGGTGTAATGAAACCGAATTGATATGAATATAAATTACATGTGAGAGGGTGTTGTGTGTAATTGCTTTTATTGTCTATCAGTGTTTCACACTCACAGTGCAGACTCTTAGGCGGTTTGTCCTTCAGAGTTCGGGCTTCAAGGGTCCACTCGATGGGGAGGTCACAGGGACTGACGGTCACAGACATCATCGCAACCTTCTTCTTCAGTGTGAAGTACAGCCTGCACGAAGTTAGGTACCACACAAAAAGAGATTCCACTTCAAACGTTTTCATGCCTTTTTTGTCCCACACTTAGAAAGGTACTGTAACATGTAGCCACCAAGGCATTTAAAAAATGTACAAAATGTCTATCAGCTTTTTTCTCCATACACTGATAAACCCATAAAGTTAACAAGGAGAGGTCAACTAACAATCCATGATGAACTTCCATGGACCTGCGCTGTACAGATAGAGATCTCTTTGCTCACATCTCCACATTAGACCCACCACATCTCTGTGCTTAGACATTATAGTCTCCTTCTACAAGCTTATTGTTCATCGTCACAATAGAATTAGATTCAAACTCACCAACTGACCATTACATCATTATCACCGGCTGATTCTGACATCATTATTTGGTCGTCTTTGTACTGTCACCAACATCACTCATCAAGGTGAGTCATTCAATATCGAGACGTAACGTAATTTACCTCTATGTTATCACAGCCACCAGAATATTTACTCTGCCCTTTGAAAAGTATTGTCCTTCTTTTACATGTATGTTCTGGATCAACTGCTACTGTGCTGCTGTTTCTCAACAGCTGTGCCATGCTAAAGTTGTGAAGGGTAACACTTGGATTAATTGATTGATTCATTAGAATCATCATTAGCAGATTTTTTTTCTCATTTTCTAAACATTTTGTTTCATCATGTACAAATGCATCAATGGACAGACTGCAGCTCACACGGATGCCCAGATTCCAATTTACAGCTCCCAGTGTTAGAGCTCTACAACTGGCACTGATCAGCAGAGCCTGGGCCAAGTGGGCTGCTCTTCCTGTCCATGGGGCCACAGCACTGAACCACTGCCTTTCCAACAACTAAAGGAATGGCTATTAAGATTAAGGCCATCATTGTTGTTGCTCAAACCCATGAAGAATTACACAGGAAATCACCATGTAGGTACCTTGTAATTATAGCCCTTTGTAGTGACAGTATAAAGTTGGACAAAGACAGGATATTAAACAGAGGCCTCTCTTAAGTATTTCAATCTATGTCCAGGACATGGAACATAAACATTTAGTGTGCAATACTATCCACCTCCCCTGATGGGGTCTCTGTGCTGTACCTCCGGGTGCGTCCTTTGGGCAGATGCATGGTGGTGACCTTTCCATCAGGCAGCCAGGCGGTGGGGCGGAGTGGCACCTCGTTCTCAGGAGCCAGAGCTGAGTGTCCTTGGGGCCAGGGGGTGCCACAGAGGAGAGACACGGCCAGGCAGAGATGCCAGGCCATCGCTGCCATCATTCACTCTCAGACACCACTATGCTGTCCCCCAGGAACTGAAAGAACAGGGGAAAGGTAAAAAGCATCCATCAGTTCCATCACATGCTCCTACCATTCATCAAGTACTAAAGAGGTCTAGCAGCAGACGATTCATTAATGTGAGGTAACATTTCCACTGTTCACACGGAATTATTCATGCAGGAAAGCAAACTGTCTTGCTATAATACTCTGGATCTGTATGGCGCAGCTTGACACTTGGTGTAAAATCCCTCATTGTACGACTTTCAAAGTGTGAGGTGGATTCCTTTGAATTTACTGTATATCTCTATTTATAGTAAGGTAGTTCAAATGGGTTTGTTCTCTAAATATAGGGTATTTTTTCATGGTCTTTTACATCCCTTGTTATTGGAGAAAAGCAGCCAATTTACTTTGGATTGACGTAAACAACACCTGGAGGTGCTTTAGTATAATCCAATTGGAATACAGATTATTTTGACAACAGCAGACAAAGCTGCAAGAACTTTGAAACCGTTTTCAGATTGGGATGTTTTTTTTCTTTCCTGTTCTCGCTGTTGTGATGATTTGTAGATATGATTACAGGTCTTGGCTCTTGTCTCCAGAGAGAAAATGCATTCGTTCAAAGTCACAGTCTTCAAAAACGTCCTCTTGTTGGCGTGTGTTTGTCAGCGTCAAGGCTGTGCCCTACAGATCAGATGACAATCGTACATAGGCAGTAGGCAGATGAATCTGAGTCTTGATCAGGCCCTGGGACCTCCAAGTTCCACACCAACAACAGCTGCATCATTACAAGGTACGGAGGATCTCATTATCTCAGTAGAGGAGTGAGCAACCCATAAAGCTTTACAGGGAGAGAGGGAGATGGGGAGGAAGATAAATGAGAGAGGGAGGGGGAGAGAGAGAGACTAATGAGAGAAATGACAGGAGTGTAAGGACATGGGATCCAGAGCAATAGAGAATGAGAGTAGCGGAAGGACATGGGGTCCAGAGTAATAGGGAATGAGAGGAGGGGAAGGACATGGGTCCAGAGTAATAGGGAATGAGAGGAGGGGAAGGACATGGGTCCAGAGTAATAGGGAATGAGAGGAGGGGAAGGACATTTGTCCAGAGTAATAGGGAATGAGAGTAGGGGAACGACATGGGTCCAGAGTAATAGGGAATGAGAGAACGGGAAGGACATGGGGTCTAGAGTAATAGAGAATGAGAGGAGGGGAAGGGAAGGACATGGGATCCAGAGTAATAGAGACTGAGAGGAGGGGAAGGACATGGGTCCAGAGTAATAGAGACTGAGAGGAGGGGAAGGACATGGGGTCTAGAGTAATAGAGACTGAGAGGAGGGGAAGGACATGGGGTCCAGAGTAATAGAGACTGAGAAATGGAGAGAGACTGTGACAGGAAAATAAGAGAAAGTGTGATGGAAGAAGACACAAATTAAGCTACGTGGTGTTGACTACAGCTCCATGTCTAATTGGCTCATAACTGGTGCCACATGCATACTATAAACCAGACCTCTGCCCCCCCACCCCCTCTGTCTCTCTGTTCTCTTCTCTCTCACACACCCCTTCTCTCTCTCTGTCTCTCTGTGTCTTTCTCTCTCATTCAGACTTGTTTTTTCTCTAAATGTGCCTGCTGATAAAATATGCATACGTCTCCTCAGCAAATTACAGCCAAAAGGACAACCCTTTTTGGTTCCAGATAAATCCCCTTTTGGTTCCAGGTAGAACCCTTTTGGGGTCCAAATAGAATGTTCTGTGGAAAGAGTTAGAACCCAAAACGATTCTACTTGGAACCAAAAGGGTATTTCCTGGAACGATAAAGGGTTGTTCAAAGGGTTCTCCTATGAGGAAAGCCTTTTAGGTTCTATACAGCACCTTTTTCTCTGAGAGAGAGAGAGAGAGAGAGAGAGAGAAAATAGTGAACTTAACCAAAGCTCTCTATAAATACACACACGGTCCTCACAGACATTCTCCTGCCACAGGATTGGGGCATTGAGTTTATTATCATGTCTCTCTTTCTTCCTCCATCTCTCATTTCTGTCTCTCTTACAGTAAGTCAACTCCTATCTAATTTCTTTATTTTTGCTATCTCTAATCAGCCTTCGCGGTGTCTTGGTGCACACAGGCCTGGAGTCAGTTTCAGAGTGCTCAGTCCTACTGTAAGTTATCAGTATGGACACGGTGTCAGATGCCTTCTGTCCTAGACTCAGGGGTCCCATCTGCCTCCTGTGAGTGGGTTGGAGGGACAGATTAAATGGCATGAGGGGGTGCATGATATGGCGAGGGGGTGGGAGGTGGATGGTAGGGGGAGCTGGACCTTGATAAGATTTTACGGCTGTTTTTCTACCCCATTGCTAGTGTCTGAGTGTGTTAGCCTTCTCTCTCTCCCTCACATCCACCACCCTTCTTTCTCTCTCTCCTTCTCTCTCTCTCTCTCTCTCTCTCTCTCTCTCTCTCTCTCTTTCTCTCTCTCACACACACACATATGTGCACACACACACACACACACACATACCCTTGCTGGATCTTCATTGCATAGGTCCTCTTTCCGTCTGCTATCACTTCCCACTACACATTCACACTTAGCAACTCTTATTGGGAACTAGAGGAACAGACTGAGATACAGGCTGACAGAAAGACACAGAGAACGAGGCAGTCTGACGGACAGGGAGCCAGACAAATGATTAACAAGCAAGCAGTCATAGTCAAACATACAATGGTTTAGAGGAAAGCTATGTAGAAAATGATGTAAATAAAAACAAGAAGAACAACATAAAAGCTTCACTATCTGCGTCATCTATTTGTCCCACCGACAACAAATGCAAAGTACTCCAAACCCCCACATAGCTTTCTCCAACCTCCTGAGACTGAGAGAAAAAAAGGCTCTGATGTAGAAAACAAGTTTGAATAACATCCAGGCTTGTTTATCGATGTGAACATTTCAAGATGATGCACACACAGGCACTTGACAACGACAACATGCGTGTCCTTACCTCACAGTGCACTCCAGAGCAGAATACGAAGGATGAAAGGAGAGATGGACAAGAGGAGGATGAGAGACGGACGGGAGGAGGAGCTCGAGTCAACACTCAGATTGTTGTTGGACGCCCCCTTCCCTTCCTTGGGGTTTGCCTCTCTGCTTTAATAGGTGTCTGGCTACCACGGCACAACTCCCAATGTGTGTGTTCAGGTCCCAAGGCACAGTATTGGGTATCTGCAGGTCCCACTCAGTCACACGTGGAGCCTTGCTCTGTGTCCTACAAGATCTGTGATGGCTATGTGAATGTCAGCCAGTCCGTGAGTAAAGCTTCTCTCTCTTCTCTCTCTTCTCCTCTCTTCTCCTCTCCTCTCTTCTCCTCTTTTTCTCTCCTATTCTCCAGTCCTGTCCCGAGCTCACTGGTAAGTGAGCAGCAAGAATCGAACAGAGGTAGACACACGTGTGTAGTGTTCATGTGTGTGTGTGGGTGTCTGTTCAGACTGAGAGTGACTGAGTGAGTGAGTGGGTGAGAGTGAGGGGACGGATGGTAAGGTCGCAGAGTGGGGGTGGTGGTGAAGGGAGTGTGCAGGGGGGGGGGGGTTGTCAGGAACAATGGCAGAGGATGGGGAGAGGGTGATGATACAAAACTTGCCCACATTAACCATTCGCTGGAGGATCTGATAAGATCTGTCTTGATTATGAACTGGGAGCTTGAGATCACATCTTGTTCTGGCCTTTGATTTGGTGCCAAGAGTTCCTCTAATTGACTATGAACACAAGAATAATGGCTTAACAGACAGAAGACATGTCAATGAAATACCACTGTGTCCACCCACACCAGCCAGTGACAGTAGCACAACACAGTATAGAAGTGGGGCAAGCAATGTCTAAAGCCGGGAACTAGGTTGGAGTGGTGTGGTGTGAGGAGGTACGGAACCACGTAGAGGACAAGTACAGCTCTCAGAGGAGCAAGAAGCACATTGATATCAGTGGCTCTCCAACCCCACCCAGCCTTCCCTCTCATCGCCACACAAAGACACACAATAGAGAGCCTCATGTAGGTACTCTCTGCTCTGGTCTTTAATCAATATCGTTTGCATTGTGTGCTACTCCCCTCTTTTTTTCCCTCACCAGGGCTTTTCTGACCCATTCTTTAGCTACTTCAGCAAGGCTATTGAAGAGCTCTGAATGGCGCCAGTTCACCCAGAGGGGGTATTGTCTGTCATTATACTAACCTCAGAGCCCTATGCAATATGGGGGCTTAAAGCAATACCTCCTGCAAATGTATTAATGAGAATATTAATGATCGGCGCAGTATCAAAATCTGTCACCTTTTTAGGAAGGACCCCTCACCGCTGCTGGACTCTTTCAAAGCTATCAGCTCTCCCCCTATTTCTCCCTCCCTGGCCCACTTTAGAATCCCTCTGAAGTTTTAAAAGTTGAAAATCTGGCAGAGCACGATATAGCTGATGCTTTGAAGGCTAGATTCTGATTGACCTTTGGGGGTTATAGCCCATTTACAGCTGACTGCGTGTATATTACATTTATTTCAGTGCTGCTGTTTAGTGGGGGGGAAATGGATCAGCATATCTGAAAGTAATGTCAGGAAAGTAGTCCTGTTCCAGAATCCACCTCTGTCGCCGTTGTATCTATAAGGTAACTCAGCTTGCCTGCTAGCCTATGACAGGTATACCAGGTTAGACACCCACAAAACGCAGAGCCTCTTTCCATCTCTCATTTTCTCTTTCTTTCTTTGGTGGGGTCTGCGCCATCAGAGCTGGCCTGGATATTTCTTTTGATCTCACAGCTTTCCCTCTCTTATATTGCCCTTAATAATTTATCAACAAACAGTCACTGGACTAACTCTGTCCGCTGAGAGCGACAAAAACCAAGAGAGAAAATTTCATTTAAATAATTGCATGAAAGAAACTGCACAATTGCCACTTTCATTCATTATTTATGTCTGCTTACAAGTCATGCATAATGCAGGCACCGTCTTTATGACGATCATGTATTAAATGGAATATTTTTAGGGTTGGGGGCTCAGTTGTACGGGACAAACAGCATGGTGACTGTTTGTAGAGTGACTGGATGTAGCAACACAGTGCAGTGACTGTGTTGTGTTACCTGGCCAGTGTTTGAGATAGAGATATTTGGCAATGTTAACATGTGTTTTCCATGCCAATAAAGCACTTTAATTGAATTGAGAAAGAG
Source organism: Oncorhynchus kisutch (assembly GCF_002021735.2). Classification (NCBI taxonomy): domain Eukaryota; kingdom Metazoa; phylum Chordata; class Actinopteri; order Salmoniformes; family Salmonidae; genus Oncorhynchus; species Oncorhynchus kisutch. Next base: position 74,558,052 of record NC_034177.2, on the reverse strand, counting down.
AGAGAGGTTGCTAGCTGACAATGGGTTAACATAAATCTTTATTTTTAACAACGTATCATCACCAGCCACCCATCTGCTCCTGAGCTGGCAGAGGAGAGAGAGAGAGAGAGAGAGAGAGAGAGAGAGAGAGAGAGAGAGAGAGAGAGAGAGAGAGAGAGAGAGAGAGAGAGAGACAGAGAGAGAGAGAGAGAGAGAGAGAGAGAGAGAGAGAGAGAGAGAGAGAGAGAGAGAGAGAGAGAGAGAGAGAGAGAGAGAGAGAGAGAGAGAGAAGGTTGGGTTGGGGGATGTGAAAGATCTAGCTATACAACATCCAACATGTGACAACAGAAAGAGGAGAAGAAGATTGTAGGTGAGTGTGAGTAAGAATAGAGGGGGGAGGGACAACGGGCAGGACAGGAGGGTGGCCCTGTGGATCAGTTTTACCCTCCCCTGGGTGTGGGGGATGGGGGTGGTGGAGTTGGAGGTGGGGCAGGAGGTCTTGAGGTAATGAGTGGGAATGTATTAATGTAGGGGATGAAGACGCAAAGAGGGAGGGAGGCAGGGACCTCCAGGGGTGGCCCCAACTACACATTTCATTTTCACAGATAAAGGAGCGAGTCCCCTGGGATGGGGGAGCAATTGAAGGGGGGATGGAATTTGTATTCAGAGCTCCTTTCCACTTGCTGTGGTGACTGTGTTAACAGCTTGATGTGCAGGTCACTCATTAGTAAATACAGCCTGCTCTCAATTGGCTGATCTCCGATCACGCTTCTATATCTGATCATTTACAGCTCCTCTCACCGTCTGTTTTTTCCTATCTTCTTTTCTAAAACTCTGATACTGCCTCCAGTGGTCTCGTCTTAATCAAAAGTGACTAGAGCGAATCTGAGACATCAGGGGAAAAAAATCTTGTTTTTATTCTTTGGGTGTTTATCTGGGCACATTGCAAATCTCATTCCTCTGTTGCCCCGTGTCTGAGAAGCTCTGTATCTTATGTTGAATATTGAAATATCTCTCTCCATCTTTCCTCCTCCCGGCAAAGAAAAATGTGAGGGATAATTAATCCAGAGACACCAGTGGAACTGAGGAACCCACCCCGGGCCGCGCACATCCCCTATTGATCTTTTAGAATACACACACGCACAGATGAAACAAAACATAATGAGAGCTGTGGAAAAGCTGAGGCATCAGATCAAATATCTCAAAATGATGTACTGGACTGTGTAAGGGCTGATGATTTGGCTCTTTGACCTTACAAGAGGGCATTATTTCTTAATTTCCTGCTTCCTGTTGACAAATATCATACGCCATGGCTACTATTTCCACAACATCAAACCTCTTCTCAGTGACTCTTCTTCTACCACTTCTTTCAGACTATTCCATCCCCCTTTTGTTCTTTCTCTCATTTCTGATCCATTTTTCATGCATTACTTTACCCACCGCCATCTCTACTCCCCATTTACAGTGCATTACCCCCCCTTCCATAAACACACTTTCTTACTTCCCTCCTTCGTTTACAGTGCATTACCCCCCCTTCCTTAAACACACTTTCTTACTTCCCTCCTTCGTTTACAGTGCATTACCACACTCCTCTTTCTTCCCCCGTCTCCCCCTATTATCCCTTGTTCCCTTCCCTGGTAACGGCTTCTCACACTAAGCTTCCTTTCCTTACATCATCTCTTTTCTATCTCTTCCCTCCATCCTCCCTCCATCACAGTATCCCATTGTCTCTGTGAGGCTTTCACCATCTATCTCTCCCTCCACAGTAATTGAATGCTTGATCCATGCAACACGTCCTCCTGGTTCTTAATGAGCCCCTCTCTCCTCCGGCCATCCCCATTTAGACACTAAGATGGTAGACTCATAGACATTTATTACAGGCCATTTCTCCACACAGACGAATCTACAGTGGACTTTTCAAAACAAATGATGTCATTCATCAAAAATAAATGCAGTACCGAGTGTGACTGTTAGAGGGAGTAGTGGAAATATGATAAAGACAGTGGGTGATTAATTGATGCTGATGATTGTAGAATGTAGATAGCATTGATAAACAGATGCACATGTAGACAAATCAAATTAAAATCAAATCAAATGTTATTTGTCACATGCTTCATAAACAACAGGTGTAGACTAACATTGAAATGCTTACTCACGGGCCCTTCCCAACAACGCAGAGAGATAAAAATGAGAAGTAACAGAACATAAAAAAAAATGATAACACAATAATACACAATGCGAGAAGAGAGATGTTCATATCCAGGTCAACGGTGGTTGTCAGTCTTCATGGGACACAGCTTACCGGATCCCATTTTCATAGCTGTCAGAGAGAGAAAGAAACATTTGCTATAATCAATTGTTGTAATCAAAGCATTTACTGTAATCAAATTTAGTTCAATTAAAGACGAAACAAATTACTCACTAGGTTTTAAGGGTAATGGTACTGGTACTCCGTGTATATAGCCAAGTTATCGTGGCTCATTGTGTATTTATTATTACGTTTTATTGGGATGGGCCCATAAGTACTCATTCCACTGTTAGTCTACACCTGTTGTTTACATAGAATGTGAAAAAAAAATACAATTTGATTTGATTTGATAATGTTGCATAGTTTGGATAGTGAAGTTAAGGGATTGCACCCACACATGAAGCTGTGGAACCAGATCTCTGAGCGATCCACAAGACAGGAGATCCATTCATTCAGGGTCACCTTAGTGTTCTTGTTATGGTCACATGACCTGTATGCAGAGAATAAACATACACAATACCACATAAAAGATGACTGTAGCTCTGTTGGAAGAACATTTATAGATAACTTTGACACCTTTTGGAAACAGAAGATGCTCTACAGGAATGACGGAGTCCATCCAAATCATCTTGACTCCTGGCCGGGCTTGGGTCATGACTTATCAATGACCCAAGCCCAGCTCAGATAATCCCTACCACTGTGTCGTTGTTGTAATGCTGTAGCAAATGTACATTATCCCGGGGGTGTTGACAGTCACAATGTAAGTAACCTAATTTATGTCCCTCTGACTCCCCTGAATGCCTCTGTCGATCCTACAGCTATTGTATACAGTAATCATGTGCCTATGAACCAGAGTTATAATGTTAGCACTGAGGAGGTTTGCCCCACTGTGCAGCTCACCCTGCACTATCAGCTCAAACATAAATAACATTGTTATGTCTACTGCTGATAGGTTTCCCAGTAAAGCAATAAAAACTATCTAGCATCCCAGAAAAGTGCTAAAAATAGCCCACATTAACATACTGTATGCAGCCTAAGAAACAATGTTCATGGCACTAATAACTTGCTAGTAACAGACAACATTCATATTCTGACTATCTCTGAAACTCACTTAAATAATACATGTTTAATATATATATATATATATATATTTCACCTATATTTAACCAGGTAAGCTAATTGAGAACAAGTTGTCATTTACAACAGCGACCTGGCCAAGATAAAGCAAAGCAGTGCGACACAAACAACAACACAGAGTTACACATGGAATAAACAAGTGTACAGTCCAATAACACAATAGAAAAAAAATAGAAAATCTTTATACAGTATGTGCAAATGGCATGAGGAGGTAAGGCAATAAATAGGCCATAGTAGCGAAGCAATTACAATTTAGCAAATTAACAGTGGAGTGATAGATGGTGATGTTCAAGTAGAAATACTGGTGTGCAAAAGAGCAGAAAAGTAAATAAAAACAATACGGGGATGAGGTAGGTTGATTGGGTGGGCTATTTACAGATGGGCTGTGTACAGCTGCAGCAATCGGTTAGCTGATGTTTAAAGTTAGTGAGGGAAATACAAGTCTCCAGTTTCAGCTATTTTTGCAATTCGTTCCAGTCATTGGCAGCAGAGAACTGGAAGGAAAGGCGGCCAAAGTAGGGGTAGGCTTTGGGGATGACCAGTGAGATATACCTGCTGGAGCGCTTGCTACGGGTGGGTGTTGTTATGGTGACCAGTGAGCTGAGATAAGGCGGAGCTTTACCTAGCATAGACTTATAGATGACCTGGAGCCAGTGTGTAGCGAGGGCCAGCAGACTAGAGCATACAGGTCGCAGTGGTGGGTGGTATAAGGGGCTTTGGTGACAAAACGGATGGCACTGTGATAGACTGCATCCAGTTTGCTGAGTAGAGTATTGGCTATTTTGTAAATGACATCACCGAAGTCGAGGATCGGTAGGATAGTCAATTTTACGAGGGTATGTTTGGCGCCGTAAGTGAAGGAGGCTTTGTTGCGAAATCTGAAGCCGATTCTAGATTTAATTTTGGATTGGAGATGTTTAATATGAGTCTGGAAGGAGAGTTTACAGTGATGATGATACAGTTGTAGCATTACATGGTTATAAAAAATACAGAAATGCCAATAGGGGTGGTGTTGCAGTCTATATTCAGAACCACATTCCTGTAAAGCTTAGAGAAGATCTACTGTTAAAATACGGTTGAAGTAATATGGCTACAGGTTCACCTGCCTCACCTAAAACCCATTCTTGTGGGAAGATGCTATAGACCACCAAATGCTAACGGTCAGTGTCTGGACAATATTTGTGAAATGCTTGATAATGTATGTGATATCAACAGAGAGATATATTTTTTAAGTGACCTTAACATTGACTGGCTTTCATCAAACTGTCCACTCAAGAAAAAGCTTCAAACTGTAACCAGTGCCTGCAACCTGGTTCAGGTTATCAATCAACCTACCAGGGTTTGATTTTATTTTATTAGGATCTCTTTTAGTCCCCATTTGGACTAATCTTCCAAGAGTCCTTAAAATTCAAATACAATTTATAATACAAACACACTTTCACATATAACACACTATTACAAAGGTACATAATACACTAGCATAATGACCCAATAAATACTAAATCTAAAAAAATATTGATTCTTCATCTACTATAGTCCCACAACATTTCTATATACTATATTTAAATTGTTTTTAAATAATGTTTAAACTTATATATTGAAAGGTTTCTAGTTTGCTCAGTTAATTTATTCCATTTCTTTATTGCTCTAATTCGAAATGTTCTTTTGCCCATTTCTTTTTTCTGTCTGGATAACGCATAGATGGTGGACAATCTATTCCTAGTATTTACGGAATGTCTGTCTCTTACCAACTGAATACCATTGTGAATAGAACTTGGCCGTTTTAAACGATGTAAATTATAAAATAAGATAAGCATGTTTTTTTCAATTATCTTGTCGATTGATGACCAACCAAGAACACTGCGCATGACTGCAACAGAAGAACCATATCTCCGCCTTAAAACAATCCTTGCTGCTTTATTCTGTGCATTCTGCAGCCTCCTAACTTCACTAGATGATGCATTTCCCCAGACCATCGAACAATAGTTAACTTGAATCTCAACCAATGCCTGTGTTATTTGCTGAAGGATTTTCCCTGGTAAATATTTAGCTATCCTTCTGATTATGCATGCTGTTTTAATATTTTTTTACATAGATTAGTTATTTGAGACGACCATGATAAGCAGTTGTCTAGCTGCACTCCCAGTAGTTTGGTTTCTGCCACTTCTTCAATTTGTACTCCTCCCATACTTAATTGTATCCCATGCTGTTTTGGCCTTTTCCTAGTTGAACAGACCAACATAACTTTGGTTTTCTTGGTGTTTAAATCAAGTTTGTTTTGGCAAACCCATTTCCTGATAATCTCCAAATCTCCTTGCAAAGCTTGCTGTACCTGTTGAACCGATTGTCTTGCTGCATAAATTGTAGTATCATCTGCAAATATAGTAGCTTGAGTTTCAACCAAGGCATAGGGAAGGTCATTGGTGTATATTAAGTAGAGAAGGGGCCCAAGGCAGCTGCCCTGCGGTATTCCACAGTTTAACACATTAGGGGAAGAAAATGAACCATTGATATAGGTAGTTACAAACAGCACGTGAATGAAATCATCAACATCACATCTTTACTAATGCTGCAGAAATTTGCTATAAAGGTATCCAAATCCATCATATGTAGTGATCACAATATAGTAGCCATATCTAGGAAAACCAAAGTTCAAAAGGCTGGGCCTAATATAGTGTAGTGGCCATACAATATGTTTTGTGGTGATTCCTATGTTGATGAGAATATTTTCTGTTCTGTGGAGAAACCAGACGCTGCACTTGACTCATTTATGAAATTGATTATTCCTGTCACTAATAAGCATGCACCTATTAAGAAAATGACTGTAAAAATTGTTAAATTAATGTGGATTAATGAGGAATTGAAAAATGTTATGGTTGAGAGGGATGAGGCAAAAGGAATGGCAAATAAGTCTGGCTGCACAAACAATTGGTAAACGTACTGCAAATTGAGAAATCATGTGACTAAAATGAATAAAAAGAAGAAGAAACTATACTATGAAACAAAGATAAATTATATAAAGAATGATAGTAAAAAGCTTTGGAGCACCTTAAATAAAATTTAAGGTGACAATGACAAGCCACCTGGGTCTGACAACTTGGATGGAAAATCCTTTTTGCCATACAGTATCTTCAATATAAGCCTACAAGAAAGCCTGTACCCTCAGGCCTGGAGGGAAGCAAAAGCCATTCTGCTACCCAAGAATAGTAAAGCCCACTTTACTGGCTTAAGTAACTGACCAATCAGCCTGTTACCAACTCTTATTAAACTTTTGGAAAAAATGGTGTTTGACCACGTACAATGTCATCTTACAGAAAAACAAATTGACAACAGACTTTTAGCACGCTTATAGGGAAAGACATTCAACATGACCAGCACTTACACAAATTACTGATGATTTGCTGAGAGCAATTGATGATCAAAAGATTGTGGGAGCTGTTTTGTTAGACTTTTGACCTTATCGATCATAGTCTGCTGCTGGAAAAATGTATGTATTATGGCATTACACCCCCTGCTATATTGTAGATAAATAGTTACCTATCTAACAGAACACAGAGGGTGTTCTTTAATGGAAGCCTCGCCAACATAATCCAGGTAGAATCAGAAATTCCCCAGGGCAGCTGTCTAGGCTCTGTACCTTTTTCAATATTTACTAATAACATTGAGTAAAGCCAGTGTTTCTATGTATGCGGATGACTCTATACTTTACACGTCAGTTACCACAGCGAGTGTCATGCCCTGACCGTAGATTTCTTTTTTTGTTTCTATTTTTAGTTTGGTCAGGGGGTTATGTGGGTGGGTATTCTATGTTGTAGGTCTAGGTTTCTGTTTCTATGTGTTTGGCCTGGTATGGTTCTCAATCAGAGGCAGCTGTCTATCATTGTCTCTGATTGAGAGCCATACTTAGGTAGCCTGTTTTCCCATTTTGAGATGTGGGTGATTATTTTCCGTTTCAGTGTTTGCACCATACTGTGGGACTGTTTCGGTTTTAATTTATTCTCTTGTTCCTTTGTATTTTGTATTCATTCCTGATTGAAAGGTATTATGGATATGTACCACGCTGCATTTTGGTCCTCCTCTCCTTCCACCAACGAAAACCGTTACAGTGAGTGAATTTACTGCAACACTTAACAAAGAGGTGCAGTCAGTTTCAGAATGGGTGGCAAGAAATAAGTTATATATTTCAAAAACTAAAAGCATTGTATTTGGAAAAACAATTTACCAAACCCTAAACATCAACTAATACTGTGGAAATTAAACAAGTTGAGGTGACTAAACTGCTTGGAGTAAACCTGGATTGTAAACAACCATGGTCAAAACATGTTGTGTGGTCCAGTTGTGTGGTCAGGTGCCACAAAGAGGGACTTAGGAAAATTACAATTGGCTCTGCAGTTTAGAAAATGCTATCATAATGCTGTACTGATAAACATTGACAATACATGTTTAACTTCATTTAAGATGGCCCACAGTGACCTAACATTAATAACATGCATGTCAATCTCTTATGGCTCAAAGTAGAGGAGAGATTGACTTCATCACTGCTTGTTTTTGTAAAAATGTATTGACATGCTGAATGCACCAGGGTGTCTGTTTAAACTACTAGCACACAGCTCAGACACCCATACATACCCCACAAGACATACCACCAGAGGTCTGTTTAAACTACTAGCACACAGCTCAGACACCCATGCATACCCCACAAGACATACCACCAGAGGTCTGTTTAAACTACTAGCACACAGTTCAGACACCCATGCATACCCCACAAGACATACCACCAGAGGTCTCTTCACAATACCAAAGTCCAGAACAGTCTATGGGAGGCACACAGTACTACATAGAGCCATGGCTGCATGGAACTCTATTCCACATCAGGTAACTGATGCAAGCAATAGAATCAGATTTTAAAAAACAGATAAAAATACACAGTGGACAGCGGGGATTGTGAAGAGACGCTCACACAGGCACAGACACACGCATACAAATGATAACACACACACTCTACACACATGCAGACATGGACTTTGTATTGTAGATATGCGGTAGTAGAGTAGTGGCCAGAGGGCACACACTTAATATGTTGTGAAAAGTGGTATGAAATGTAATGTATATAACTGCCTTTATGTTGCTGCACCCCAGGAAGAGTAGCTGCTGCCTTAGATCCTTAATAAATACAAATACACATAAACAAACATACTATTGCAAATACACACACACATGCATGTATGCACACACGCAGACACAAACGCAAAGGACTTATGCAAACCAACACATCTGCATACAATATGAACAGACTGACATTTGTCTTCACCCACACAGAAACATTATCTTTGAAGGGTACCGTTTCCATTTGTGCTAATCCACACACAGCGGGAAGCACAGTGGGTAATAAACATTATCATCGCTGGGAATAGGTTGACATTGAGCCAGCCAGCCCCACTCCCACAAAACCTGTCACTGCAGACTGGCAACACACACCAGCTTTATGACTGAGGCGGGAGAGGGGTGGAGAGAGAGAGAGAGGATAGACTTAGTAGGGAGGAAAGAGAGGGATGAGGACATGGGGTATGGAGGACGGAGTGTTAGAGGGATGGATGAGATAGAGAGGAGAGTGTGATGAGTGGGGAGGTGGGTTGGCTGAGTAGTAGAGGGAGAGGGGGGACTCACAGGAAGGGGGTTGGCACAGATGATGTCTGCTGAGGATGGGGTGCAGAGAGAACATGAGGATGGGAGGTGCAACATGGAATGGGGGCGATTGACATTTTAATCCTTTACATTAAGCAAATCATTTGACCTTCTCTTTACAAATAGGTAATTGCCCCCAATTTCACATTTTTCCATGACGTTCTCAAATTATCAGTTGAATTTGAATTGATTTCCTGTATTAACTGAGATTAAAGTATATTGACAGTTGGCAACTGATAAAGACAGGGATAAACATAATGTGGATTTGGACATGTCGTAATTTGTATGCGGTGCATAGAGGACAAGAAAGATTAAGTGTAAGTGTGTATTCAGAGTGGGGCTCACTGGAAGAAGGAGGTAGCACAGTGCTCTAGAGGCATTCTTTTGTAGCGTAGCTTCCTCAGGTCTTTCCGGCTCAGCTTTCCATCCTTGTTCTTGTCCAGCAGGCCAAACCTCCGCTATACAATTCGGGAGAGAGAGGAACATCGAAGCAGAGAAATATTGAATGACTTCAATGAGCTATTCACCCCAGCCAATTTACCTAAAAGGAGAATGAACAGTCTAGAGAGAGGGAGGAGGACAAAGCTGGGTTAAAGATGTGGTTAGTTGAATAGATAAAGGGAGGGCTAGAGGTCAGGAAGGCAGGAATGAGGATATAATATTACCACCCAGTTATCTTTCTTATTGAATCATTTAGTGATTATTGACTAGGTCTATTTATAGTGGGGTTCCTGAATGCTCCCTCATTCTGAGTAGTGGAAGACCACACAATAAGCTACACAGGAGCTTTTCAACCTTAAATGACATCTGCTCCAGGTAACTAACAATTTCACACCACAACACAAATCAAAGTGCTCTTATGCCAAAGTGCTCTTCATGCTCTTCAAGTTAGTTCATGATAAGTGTAATCAGGTGCGGTAGATCTTGCGAACACTGCAGCCCTCCAGGACCAGAGTAGCCCAGCTCTATTCTTCTGTCTTGTCTGTTACCTGGGCTAGTTGGGAGCGCTGGGTGTGGCTCAGGCAGCTCTGAGGCGGGGCGTAGGGGGCGTAGGACTCTCCCATGCGACTCAATAGGAGGAACCAGTCCATGAGGCGGTATGGGAACTGGCCATACTCCTCCTCTGTACAGTTTGCCTTGGGAACTTGGAAACAAATATAAGCAAGCATGAAGTGGAACCTGATCTTGAAGAAGACTTATTATGTAGGTATAGTACTGCAGTACTGTGTGTGTTTGTGAGTCCTACCCAGACAAGGCCCTTTATGAGCCAGTCCAATGTGACGTCTCTTGCGGCAGGCTTCTCTATGCAGCAGACACTCGTTCCCATAGGTCCTTCCCAGAACACTGCACACTGGTGCCTCCTGCCTGCACACATAGGTCATTACAAGCACAATGACATACTGTAGTGCAAGGCACCTTTCTTTATCACTTTAATACAACTTAATTAAGTTTGTGGTGTGGCCCTACCGTGGGCAGATCTTAGGACACACACACTTTGGGAAGAGGACTCCGTTGTCCTGCACCACCTGGCACCAGGAGCCCATTGGACTGTGACACTTCAGAAGCTCACATAGTAGGACTTGCATATGGATAGAGAGAAATGGAGAGGGAGGGAGGTGGAAGAGACTTCATGCTTTGAACATAAAATCAGTCGATACAGAACTACAATGGGGTTATTTGCAGTCTAAACAAACAAGGTCAACGTGTATTAAACATCCAATTTCACTATAAATGTGTGCAAATGTTAAAAGATATGTTAATTTGGGGGCATTAAAACCATTTACTTGTGTTACAAAAGGTTAATAAAAGAGAAAGTGTTACTGCTTGACAGACAGTGCCTCTTTGCCAACATTACCAATTTGGCGCTTTTAGGGTTAATGATGGCAGACTTACAGTTGAAGTCGGAAGTTTACATACACTTAGGTTGGTGTCATTAAGACTCGATTTTCAACCACTTCATAAACTATAGTTTTGGTAAGTCGGTTAGAACATGCATGACACAAGTCCTTTTTCCAACAGTTGTTTACAGACAAATTATTTCACTGTATCACAATTCCAGTTTGTCAGAAGTTTACATACAGTAAATTGACTGTGCCTTTAGAAAACAGCTTGGAAAATTCAAACCTGACACAGTTACACCAGCTCTGTCAGGAGGAATGAGCCAAAATTCACCCAACTTATTGTGGGAAGCTTGTGGAAGGCCACCCAAAACGTTTGACTCAAGTTAAAGAATTCAAAGGCAATGCTACCAAATCCTAATTGAGTGTATGTAAACTTCTGACCCACTGGGAATGTGATGAAAGAAATAAAAGCTGAAATAAATCATTCTCTCTACTATTATTCTGACATTTCACATTCTTAAAATAAAGTGTTGATCCTAACTGACCTTAGACAGGGAATTTTTACTCTGATTAAATGTAAGGAATTGTGAAAAACGGAGTTTAAATGTATTTGGCTAAGGTGTATGTAGACTTCCGACTTCAACTGTATCTCACCTGGGTCCACTCTACCCAGATATGGTCTCAGACTGCTCTCAGCCTGCCATTGTTTGCGCTGGGCTCTGCCTCCCTGGAACACATAGAATTCGGGGGCAAAATGAGACAAACCTTGAACATGTGTTTGTCTTTTAATGCTGTGTTCTTTTGAAAATGCTGTACTAGTACAACATATTGTAGGGCCTAACCACTCAACATGAGTAGATAACTTAACTTCTCTGTTTTGAAAACAGACTTGTGTTGAATTATATTTTGGGTGGTTGGGTTCTCAGACAAATAGAAGCCAAGCAACAATCAGAACCTCTCCCAAATTTTCAGATTTATCTTCAACTATGATAAATCTGTACATGCCTGACAGTCTGCCACTGATAGCAAATCATTTCAAGATAATTCAAGTCCTTTCACTGTTCGTATTGAAGCTATGTAAATCGATGACTTGTCTCCTCTATAACCCCTGTAGTGTATGAAACCCTGACTGGCATAGAATAGCTCCCACTGCAAGGGGGGGTTGGGGGGGGGGGTGCTCCAAACACCCCAAATCCCCACTATCCTCAATCCACTACTATGGTCTTTGTAGTTTGAGCCAGACCCACATCTGCCCTGAATGCACCTGATGAGAAACAGGTGCAATCCCACTGGGCACACACCGGGCACACACTGGTTGAATCAACATTGTTTCTATGAAATGACGTTTCAATGAAATGACGTTGAAATAATGTGGAATGCATGTTGACGTCTGTGCGCAGTGGGTTGTGACCCAAAATACTGGAGCCTCAGCTCCTTTAGCTCCTTCAGCTCCCAAAGCCCAATTGTTTCATTAGTCCATTGATATAGTTGATATAGTCCCCAAAATGTTTTGCATGTCAACAATCAAGTTTTCAAGATATATCACTTTCAAAATACAGAAATACAGCTGGCATGATGTCACGCCCTGACCTTAGTTATCTATGTTTTATGTATTATTTTAGTCAGGTCAGGGTGTGACAAGGGTGGGTATGTGTGTTTTTGTCCTGTCTAGGGTTTTTGTAATTCTATGGGGTTTTGGTATGTCTAGGTATTGGTAGGTCTATGGTGGCCTGAATTGTTTCCCAATCAGAGGCAGCTGTTTATCGTTGTCTCTGATTGGGGATCCTATTTAGGTTGCCATTTTCCATGTTGGTTTTGTGGGTTATTGTCTATGTGTAGTTGCCTGTCAGCACTTGTGGTATATAGCATCACGTTTGTTTAGTGGTTTTCCTTCATTAAAAGAAGAATGTATGCTTATCACGCTGCGCCTTGGTCACATCAATATGACGAACGTGATGCATTTTGCATCATGTGATTTCTGTATTTTGAAAGTGATATCTTAAACTTGATTGCTCACATGCAAAATATATTTTTACTATATTAAGATTGGACTAATTACACAAATACCAAAAGCTAGTTTTGGGTGGAGTTTTCCTTGAACATGAATTTATTGCCTAACAACTCCAACTCAAATCCATCTCAATAACAAACAGAGGAATGTTGATTTATCTCCAACTCATTTCAACATGTGGGAAAATGTCTCAATGTGTATGCTACATCAAGTTGTTCTATTTCAGTAAAGACTTACTATTTGTCCTTCAGTTGTTTTGACATACCAAGTGATTTCCTCAGCTATACACTTTTACCAGGTGCCTGGCTGGATATAAAAGTATGTGTTGACGTCTATGAACATTCTTCAAGGTATAAAAGTCCCAACTTTCCGTCCTACTAGAGACGTATTTAACCAGATCAAAAATATAGAACGTTGCAGATAGATATATAATGGATAGAGCGGACAACATTCACTATTCGACATGACAGACCATAGACTGTGACAGACAAGCAATTATATCTGTTCTACAATCTTCTGTAACATTTCTGTCTGAACCTTCTGTAACATTGCACTCTCCTGAACAGGTCCCAGCCTCCTAATGTAAGGAGGAGAAAGGTTATACTCACCATGGCCAGGTCAGGGTGAAAAGCCAGGACCAGCAGAAAGAGCAGGTTCATAGTAAGGCTGAACGCGAGAGAAGAACGTTTCTAACAGTCCTGCAGGAGAAATAAACCAAAAAGAACTATTTCTTTGACATGGCCAATTTATGTATACTACTTATATATCAAATGAATTAAATAAAACAATTTCCTTTTATATGATCCACTGTAAAATAACCCTTACGGAAGAGTGAAAGTGAAATATAACTTTGAGATATATGCTTGGACAACATACACATATTACCTTATTTGGTGTAATATCCCTCCATTATTCACCAGTCATTCGAATCATCCAGAAAAAAACAATGAGGCTCAGTCAAAAGAAAGCAATAATTTCCAATTCCTGTGCTGTAGGAGACAGATTGAGTTACATGGACAGGAGGACATTAGCCATCAACAGAGGAAGTCATTATATGGAACAAGTCATTTTCCCAGACAGCTTCAGAAATCTTACCAGAGTTTCACTTGCTTCTATCCTCTGTTGCTATTCCTCTTGCTGTTCTGCGTCTTGCCAGCTGCACATATTTCCCTCTCCTTTACACCCGTTTCTTAAAGGTATCTGTTTTTAAGTTCTGCTGCCTATACTTTCTCCCTCCTTTTATTTGATCTCCTATTCTTACAATCCTGCCTTATCTGCCCCTCCTCTCCCCCCATTTCTACCTCCTCCTCTTAATCTTCAGTTCACAATAGCCCCCTGTGTATAGGCCACATCAGCAGACCAAAATACTCAGAGAAAATATATGCACCTTCAGTCAGTCAATCAATCAATTAGATGAAAACAGAAAATGCAATTCAGACAGACAGTAGGTGTTGTGAGAGTGTTTATTAGGGGGTTTGATTTTTACATATGATGTATTGGCTGAATCCATGTGTGCTCTGGCCTGTAAATGTATGTGCCTGTGATGTACTGCCAGCCTCAATGAGAACCAGTTCCCCTTTCCTAATAGCCCCGGGAAGTAGGGGTGCTGAGAGTGCTGCAGCAACAACCCGAAAAATCAGAAGAGTAAAACAATTACTAGTATTAGCGGACCGTGATACTGTAGCCGTCTGATACAACAGGTGTAGACAAACAGTGAAATGCTTACCCTTTCTAACAATGCAGAGAGAAAGAAAATAGAGCAATAATAGAAAAGTAATAACACGTAATAATGAATATAATACACAATGAGTAACGATAACTTTGGTATATACACGGGGTACTAGTACCGAGTCCATGTGTAGGGGTACGAGGTAATTGATGTAGATATGTACAGTTGGAGTCAGAAGTTTACATACACCTTAGCCAAAAACATTTAAACTCAGTTTTTCACAATTCCTGACATTTAATCCTATACAAAAATCCCTGCCTTAGGTCAGTTAGGATCACCACTTTATTTTAAGAATGTGAAATGTCAGAATAATCGTAGAGAGAATTATTTCTTTCAGCTTTTATTTCTTTCATCACATTCCCAGTGGGTCATAAGTTTATATACACTCAATTAGTATTTGGTAGCATTGCCTTTGAATTGTTTAACTTGCGTCAACATTTTTGGGTGGCCTTCCACAAGCTTCCCACAATAAGTTGGGTGAATTTTGGCCAATTCCTCCTGATAGAGCTCGTGTAACTGAGTAAGGTTTGTAGGCCTCCTTGCTCGCACATGCTTTTTCAGTTTTGCCCACATATTTTGGGATTGAGATCAGGGCTTTGTGATGGCCACTCCAATACCATGACTTTGTTGTCCTCAAGCCATTTTGCCACAACTTTGGAAGTATGCTTGGGGTCATTGTCCATTTGGAAGACCCATTTGTGACCAAGCTTTAACTTCCCGACTGATGTCTTGAGATGTTGCTTCAATATATCCACATAATTTTCCTCCCTCATGATGCCATCTATTTTTTGAAGTGCACCTGTCCCTCCTGCAGCAAAGCACCCCCACAACATGATGCTGCCACCCCCGTGTTTCACGGTTGGGATGGTGTTCTTCGGCTTGCAAGCCTCCCCCTTTTTCCTCAAAACATAAAGATGGTCATTATGGCCAAACAGTTCTATTTTGTTTCATCAGACCAGAGGACATTTCTCTAAAAAGTACGATCTTGTCCCCATGTGCAGTTGCAAACCGTAGTCTGTCTTTTTTATGGCGGTTTTGGAGCAGTGGCTTCTTCCTTGCTGAGCGGCCTTTCAGGTTATGTCGATATAGGACTCGTTTAACTGTGGATATAGATACTTTTGTACCTGTTTCCTCCATTATTTTCACAAGGTCCTTTGCTGTTGTTCTGGGATTGATTTGTACTTTTCACACCAAAGTACCTTCATCCTTAGGAGACAGAACGCGTCTCCTTCCTGAGCGGTATGATGGCTGTGTGGTCCCATGGTGTTTAAACTTGCGTACTATTGTTTGTACAGATAAATGTGGTACCTTCAAGCATTTGGAAATTGCTCCCAAAGATGAACCAGACTTGCTGAGGTCTACACCTTTTTTTCTGAGGTCTTGGCTGATTTCTTTGGTTTTTCCCATGATGTCAAGCAAAGAGGCACTGAGTTCACCAGCAGCATACCAACCTGCATACCACTGCTGGCTTGCTTCTGAAGCTAAGCAGGGTTGGTCCTGGTCAGTTCCTTGATGAGAGACCAGATGCTGCTGGAAGTGGTGTTGGATGGCCAGTACGAGGCACTCTTTCCCCTGGTCTAAAAAAATATCCCAAATGCCCCACTGCCCTGTGTTGGGTGCCGTCTTTCAGATGGGATGTTAAACGTTAATGACTCTCTGAGGTCATTAAAGATCCCATGGCACTTATTGTAAGAGTAGGGGTGTTAACCCTGGTGTCCTGGCTAAATTCCTGGCCCTCAAACCATCACAGTCATCTAATAATCCCCAGTTTACAATTGGCTCATTCATCCCCCTCCTCTCCCCTGTAATTATTCTGCAGGTCGTTGCTGCAAATGAGAACGGGTTCTCAGTCAATTTACCTGGTAAAATAATGGATAAATAAAGTTTGACGGTAGGCCTTGAAATACATCCACAGGTACACCTCAAATTATGTCAATTAGCCTATCAGAACCTTCTAAAGCCATGACATAATTTTCTGGAATTTTCCAAGATGTTTAAAGCACAGTCAACTGAGTGCAGGTAGACTTCTGTCCCACTGGAATTATGATACAGTGAATTATAAGTGAAATAATCTGTCTGTAAACAATTATTGGAAAAATACTTGTGTCATGCACAAAGTAGATGTCCTAACCGACTTTCTAAAACTATAGTTTATTGCAAGAAATTTGTGGAGTGGTTGAAAAAAGAGATTTAATGACTCCAACCTAAGTGTATGTAAACTTCTGACTTCAACAGTACATATAACTAGGAATACAGTTACTAGGCAACAGGATAGATAATAAACAGTAGCAGCAGCATATGTGAGGAGTCAAAAAAGTTAGTGCAAATAGGGTCAATGCCGATACTCCAAGAAGCTATTTGGTTAACTATTTAACTAACTATTTATCAGTCTTATGGCTTGAGGGTAGAAGCTGTTTAAGGTGCTGTTGGTTCCAGGCTTGGTGCATCGGTACAGCTTGCTGTGCGGCAGCAGAGAGTACAGTCTATGACTTGGGTGGCTGCAGTCTTCCTCTGACAGGTACTGGTATAGAGGTCCTGGGAGTGTTGTAATCACAATGGACAAACATATGATGCCCCTAGCAATTGCTTTTCTCAGTTTTCAGAGAAACTTCTAGGTATGAACATCCAATATTTCCCTCAGTCCTTATAAAGGGACACATTTTATACAGTTTGTTGGGGGCTGAAGATAGTGAGATGACTGACAGATTTGGGGGCGATGTCAGGAGAAGCTTAACACTGTCACCTAGTGGTCATTGTGATGCATGACCACTATACAGATTCTATTAGACATATCATTACATGAATAACTTGGTTTATTGTACTGTACATGATCCCACAACAGAACCTCAATTTTTATGTATGTATTTTCTATTCGAATGTGAGTTATTTCCTTCGTTTATTGGTTTTAAACGTTTAGACCAGAGAGCTCTCAGGTTTCTCACTAGATTAAAATGTCATGAAGAGAAGTTTCCCTTCACATGGATGATCATCAAAGGGGATTTGAGAGGTAACTGCTAAGAGTGGAACGAAAACATGCACTTTTATCCCTCTGAAAATGGTTCAATGTACGTGTATTGATGTGAGAAGAGAAAGAGTCATATACTGTGTCTGTGTGCGCGAGTGAGAGAGAGCGAGCTAGAGAGAAAGAGTGAAGGTGGGGGGTAGGGACCATGGTAGGGATGTAACTATACAGGAACGTTTGAGATTATTCATGTGCAAAAATGATCCAACCCCCTATTTTTTTATGCAAATGTTTTACATACCTTATTCTCTGATAACACATGTGCCTGCCTTACTGTATATGCCATACGTGCGCAAAACCTCATACTAGCGAGCGTGCACATTTACACTGAGGGCAGGATGAAAATATGACAGATGACGTCAGTGTCAACACTAACGAGAATGACTGAGGTCGAAGTTTGGGAAGGCAGAAAAACACGGATCATGACTCCTGTCGATCATGTGGACTAGTTATTCAAATTGGGAAAGATATGCAACATTTCTAACGGCTTTTACTTTTGTTATCGAACCGTCCAAACGGGGGTTCTACTAAAACGAAATAATTTGCATCACTTGTTATCTCACACGTTGAGATTAGAGATCTTGCCAAACCATAGAGTACCACATTATGAGTCATAATCTTTCAATATTTTTTATTTATTTAACTAGGCAAGTCAGTTAAGAACAAATTCTTAATTACAATGACAGCCTACCAGGGAACACTGCCTTGTTCAGGGGCAAAATGACACATTTTTACCTTGGCGATTTGATCCAGAAACCTTTTGGTTACTGGCCCAACACTCTAACCACTAGGCTACCTGCCACCCAAAATAATGCTCACGAATAATATTACTCTGAGTATTTTGGTAATAATACTCATAATACTCATAAAATCCTATTGGTCAAACAGGGAAATGGTTCCAATCATTTTACCGTACTCATTTTTCCCATATGGGATTTTAGAAACACTTAAAATAAGGTCTGTGTTTTGTGCAGACTTACCCTGGCGTGATGTTTTGATAACCGTGTGAATCTCTCTAAGACAAGGTGACTTTTATCAATATATTCACCTGTATTGACCCCCCCAAAATGAAATGCTGATTAGCTGCTAATGAGGCTATCATAAAGAACTACAAATGCTATGATGATCGGGATGAGACTGGTGAATCAAGGCAAAGGTTAGAATCTCTGGATTAATTATCTAATGTTAGCTAAATGTAGTAATTAATAAATTGGCAAAATTTCTTCAAATGGACAATTCTGTAAACTGACTTGTTCAAATTTTACATTTACACAATACCTGTTAGCAAAGGTGTCAGCTAGAGATGATGTGCAGGAGCTTGCAGGGATTTGTAGTTTTGCATGTCTACTTTGATATCAATTAGCATTTTCGAATCTGAGCGTAAATAGAGCTGAATATATTGATACAAGTAATATTGTCCAAGAGAGAAGTACATGGTTATCAAAACGTCATGCCAAGGTAAGCCTACACGAAACACATACAGTATTTTAAGTGTTTCTGAAATATCTTATGGGAAAAATTAACGATGGAAAAACGATTGGAACCATTTCCATGTTTGACTGCTAGGTTTTATGGGTGTTATGACACCTCCGCCGTGGGACTCTATTGAGGTCCAGGTGACGTCTGAACGCTCCGCCCATCAAGTAGAGGAGGATGCTGGCATGATAAAGCATCATGCATCTAATCTCCTTTGAGAATTCCGCTGAACTGTTTTCTGATGGACGTTTGAATTATTTGACGGCACGGACACGTGGATATGTATGACTGTTGCTTCCGAACATCATTCGACGTTATCATTACATTGTATCGGTGTTGACACGATAATGCTGTAGTTTGCGTTTATCATGACTAAAGTGCAACTAACCTCGTCCCCAGGCTATTGCGCATATAAAGCGGAAGTGTCTGGGGACGAGATTATAGCGAAACCTGGGGTTATTTCCAAGGTTCTTTACATTAGGCATATTACAATAATTGAATTATAACCACATTTCATCGTCAAGACTCAATATAATGTTTTATTGAACAACAATAATAGTTTAGAAGGCTTTAGTGAGAAAATGCGGTATAATTCTCTTTCTGCCATTTTTGTTGTTGTTGCGTTTTCCACTTATTGTTCACATTCTAAAGAAAACTGTTCTTACATAGAGAAACAAACTTGGCGATGGTGATACCAAGAGGATAACTTCAACTTCAGGACAGCTACTGCCTTCATCTGACACTTGCCTTCGTTGGACCGTGGACCCTAGTAAACCTGACCGAATAACTTCATAATTCTGTTCTTCCAGGTAGGAGTCCATTTTACTTTAAAAAGTTTACCACTATACTAATTCAAAGTGTACCATTAGTTTACTACGCTGTAGTACTTTTCTTTATCCATGGTATTCTGACCATTTGTATCACCTGTGTGATAGGGAAAGAGGAGACACCGTGTATAAATATACAATATTTACATGATAACCACAATAACATGTCAATAACATAAGTAATTACTCAGGGTAATCCTTTGAGTCCTGTAGAAGAGTAAGGAATATAAAGTACAATACATGGATCACTTGTAAATGATTTTATATAATATTTTCTAGAATGGGCATATTGCAATGGCTCAAATGGTTGTTCTTTGTCTCTTATCACTGTTGTGTTTAGTCACTGGTATATTTAAGCAATAAGCATGAGGGGGTACAGGCCAATATACCATGGCTAAGGGCTGTTCTTATGCACGCAACACAAAGTGCCTGGATACAGCCCTTAGCCATGGTATATTGGCCGTATTCCATAAACCCCCTAGGTGCCTTATTGCTCTTATAAACTGGTTGCTAATGTAATTAGAACAGTACAAATATGTTTTGTCATAGTTGTGGTATATACCACGACTTTCACTTATTATTAAGCAATAAGGCAGAGGAGGTGTGGTATATGGCCAGTATACCATTGTATAGGCTATATTAAATAGATTTTTAAAAAACTTTTTAAATGTAGATGTTCCAACGGTATGCTTCTGTGGCTTGTAGGCTATGCGTGGAAGCCAGGAGATGCTAAACGTGTTTATGTTTATGAACGATCAATTACATTGAGACCGGTAGTTATTTGCATGACAATCACCGGCTGACAAAATGTCATGACTGCTGCAGCCCTAGTGGCGGAAAAACTATTCTGGGTCCAATAGATTTTCCTGATCTGGTAACCTAACCAGGTGAAACTATGGACCTTATATGATATGACATGATTCATCTGTTGTAAAAAGGTTTAATATGGGCTATGATGGGACCTAAGTTTTTAGAATCAGGTCACATGGTTTAGAAAAACTCCTCACCTTGGGAAATATAAAAACCCTGTCAAACTGCAGCAGCCTTGTGCTTGTTCATATGAATTATATTTATACACAGAGAAAGCATCATAATTGGACAATAATACTCACAGGGCTGAGCTTGCTTTATCCAGGTTGACATTGTGTAGTCCTGCCCTATGCAACTGTAGGCCTAATTAAACATTTACTCAATCTATGTCAGCTATTGTGTTTATTGATTAATTCCAGTTAATCATTTTGGATTGAAAAAGTGTGGGTTGCCTAGTCAGCCCAAGTTTGAATTTAAACCAAATGTGATCCCATTCACATTTTCTCACAATCAAATGGGCTATAAATACACAGCGTTACCACTTCGTTTACCCTGGCCAGAGGGACAGGGCACATACTGTATGTAGTAGGCTAGACTATACAGCTGCTGTTGATAGTAGCCTACAGTTGATCAGACTGAAAAATGGTCTCATTTCCATGCCATACAGCATGTCAGATCTCAAGTGTTAGATGTATAGAGTTTTTGCTTGTGTCTGTCGGGAGTGATGTGTTGTCACGCTTCTTAAATAAATACTGGAGGAAAGTGAAGAGCACGCCTTGAGCTTTGTGCTTTGTGCCCGGCCTGCACAACCTGCGATTTCTGTGAATCTGATTGGCCACGACTTGCAAAGAGCCTGAAGCAACACTCTGATGTGAAGGACAGATAAATTGTGTGTGAGTTGACAAATCATGAGGCAAATCAGTCTAAAAAAACAACTATTTTAATGTTTGCGTCAATATATTTTGTTAAACTAAATCAATAGTGGTGTGGCGCTGCCACACATAATTGAAAAATACTGTGGCAAATGCCGCCCCCCCACACGTTTTCCGACAGCTCTGCATCTGTCAACCGATCATCCTAAGGCCAATAGTACAAACGCTCTCTTTCCCTACTGCTCTCCAGCCATGCAGAAGACACACTGTTATAACCCTGGGGATGTTACTGTACCGTGAATGTTTATGCTATGCTTAGACATTTATGTAATAGTGGTAAAAAAATAACTATGGGAATTATGTAAATGTTCATTGACGTATTATTATTCATATTTTTTGTTCACATTTGTACTAGAGGGCACTTAATGTGATGCTCCAGATCTTTTGTATAATTTCAGCCAGTAGTTATGGAAGTTGTGCTCACAAGCCAAAACGGGTCCCAGTTTTTGTGTACTATGTCATCCATTTCATATGATCTGTTACGTCCTCAAAAAAAAAAACTATACATACAGTTCCTTCGGGGGGTATTCAGACCCTTTTGACTTTTTCCACATTTTGTTATGTTACAGCCTTATTCTAAAATTGATTAATAAAAACAATTCCTCAGCAATCTACACACAAATACCCCCATCCTCCGAGACAGGATTATGTCAAGGCACAGATCTGGGGAAGGGTACAAAAACATTTCTTCAGCATTGAAGGTCCCCATGAACAGAGTGGCCTCCATCATTCTTAAATGGAAGAAGTTTGGAACCACCGAGACTCTTCCTAGAGCTGGCCGCCTGGCCAAACTGAGCAATCGGGGGAGAAGGGCCTTGGTCAGGGAGGTAACCAAGAACCCGATGGTCACTCTGACAGAGCTCCAGAGTTCCTCTGTGGAGATGGGAGAACCTTCCAGAAGAACTACCATCTCTGCAACACTTCACCAATCAGGCCTTTATGGTAGTGGCCATAAAGGTACCTAAAGACTCTCAGACCATGAGAAACCAGATTCTCTGGTCTGATGAAACCAAGATTGAACACTCCGGCCTGAATGCCAAGTGTCACGTCTGGAGGAAACCTGGCACCATCCCTACGGTAAAGCATGGTGGTGGCAGCTTCATGCTGTGGGGATGTTTTTCAGCGGCAGGGACTGGGAGACTAGTCAGGATCGAGGGAAAGATGAATGGAGCAAAGTACAGAGAGATCCTTTATGAAAACCTGCTCCAGAGCACTCACGACCTCAGACTGGGGTGAAGGTTTACCTTCCAGCAGGACAACAACCCTAAGCACACTGCCAAGACAACACAGGAGTGGCTTCGGGACAAGTCTCTGAATGTCCTTGAGTGGCCCAGCCAGAAACCTGAAATTAGCTGTGCAGCAACGCTCCCCATCCAACCTGACAGAGGTTGAGAGGATCTGCAGAGAAAAATGGGAGAAACTCCCCAAATACAGGTGTGCCAAGCTTGTAGCGTTATACCAAAGAAGACTCAATGTTTTAAACGCTGCCTAAAGTGCTTCAACAAAGTACTAAGTAAAGGGGTCTGTATACTTATGTAAATGTTATATTTCAATTTTTATTTTTTTATTAATTAGCAAACATTTCTAAAAACCTGTTTTTGCTTTGTCATAATGGGGTATTGTGTTTAGATCGAGGGATCATTTTTAAAATTGAATCAACGTTAGAATAAGGCTGTAACGTAACAAAGTGTATAAAGTCTAGGGGTCTGAATTCTTTCCGAAGGCACTGCATATATATAACTTTCCGAAGGCACTGCATAACCTATCAGACAAATTGCTAACATATATGTTAGCAATTAGTCTGATATGTTATGAATCTAATTCGTACAATATGTTACAAATTTGTTGTGCTTAAGTTCCCTGACTGCATCTTTTAATACACATGATTTTGATACATTATCCACCAAGACCAGTTATTGTCAATGACATGTGATACTGTCTGCCAAGTGAAATAGATAACACAGACAGCGCTAAGCTCTCTGAACCATCACCCCAAATGTACAGAAAAAGTGGAATTCCTTTGACTGTGATTGTATTCATTGCCAGTTTTGACACTCCATAGTGTAAGTGAGCTGGACATTCCTTGGTGCTCTGATGGAGGCGTTCTCCTCCACTTCCACATATCTCTGTGTGTGTTCCCCTGGCACCTGTCTGTGTAGGTCCCAGCCTGCTGCGTTTGCTACCTTGTGTTTAGTACCACACTACCCCACAACAGCTGAATGTCTCCACAGAGGTTCTGCCCACGGAGGTCCTCCACAACTCGTAGTATCAGGGTATAGTCGGGTTGTGTGTATGTCTGTGTATATATGTGCGTGTATTTCTAATACACACAATCTGTCATGGCCGGTGTGTGAAAGCAGCACAAACCAGTCATACCCAGCAATGGTGGTGGCCTTGAAAAACTGTCTAGTTGAGCAGATAAGATGTCATTACTAGAACACACCAGCATAAAGGTTGCATGTTTAGTCACAGAACTGTGTCACTGAGAGTCAAGAGTTTACTTGTATCTCAAGGTCTTGAATGTACAACTAACCTGCTATTTTTAAGGTGTGTGAGCATTGAACAACTGAGTATTTAACAGCTTGGTTTAAACTCAACACCTTTATTGCCAGAGTGGCCTGGCAGTGTAATCTCATGTCTGTTGTTTTGAATTGTATTGTGGTTTAGAAATGTGTTATAACATCACTATAACAATTGAATGTCTGACCCCAGAGAGGATTTGGGTAGCAGTGCTCAATAGAAGACTGTGTGTGTAACAGTAGAACATGAATGTCAGAGTGGCCCTTCAAACCCCACTCTGAAAAGTTTCAGTAGAGCTGGTTGTAATGTGGGGTTGATGTGACATTGACGGTAGTCTGATCTGTTTCTCCGTCTCCACAGTCTCACTATGGGGCCTATCATTACAGCTATATTTAGCCCTGCTTATTGCTGCTATCTGACAGAGCTATGTGTTTCACGGTCGGGTGGAAGGTGTGCGTGGCACTGTTTTTAGTCTCTCATTAGTAATAAACAGACTCTCAGAATGTATGATTGGACTTGCCACTAGCCAAAAGCAACACTGTGACATGGATGTGAAGGGATTGTGTGTACACAGGTGTGTTGGGTAAGATTGTTTGATTGGGAGTGTTTTGAATCATAGGATATTTATGAGCCTCGTTGCGCTTAAGTAGAATATTAATGTGCAGGGGCTGCTAATACTGCCAGACAGGTGTGTTGTATCAATGTGTATACTAAGGCTAGACAAGGCATCAGCATGATGTGTCCCACCTCAAGTCTGATTTGTGCTGACTGCCATCTTGGCTCTAATGTGTTTGGATGACAAGCAGCATATGTGCTGTTTCCAGTCTCTTAGTAATGCCCTCCAGCTCTCAACAGCAGCTGGCAGCTCCATTGAGACCTTCCTATACGAGCCCCTAGAGGCCCCCTCCATTAGGCCTCCATGTTGTTTCATTCAATAATACCCCCCCCTCATGTCATGTGATACTAGTTTCAGCATAGGGTCTGCTCTTTGCCCCCAGGGCTAGGGCTGGGACCAATAAGTCCTGCTTATGGACTGCTGCTGCACTCTGAAGTGGTGCCTTTATAGAAAGTGCACATGGGTGTGTGCATGTCTGTGTGTGTGAACAATGCCCTATATGTAAAAGCTTTAGTATGCTGGCTTTGGATTTCTGCACTCTAAACTGCTGAGTCATTCCAATTCCAAGCATCACCATGTCTAATGTAGTCTGTTGCTCTCTTAAAAAAGCTCTTATACATTTAAAATAAAATAGCCAAGCTTTAGTATGCTGGCTTTGGATTTCTGCACTCTAAACTGCTGAGTCATTCCAATTCCAAGCATCACCATGTCTAATGTAGTCTGTTGCTCTCTTAAAAAAGCTCTTATACATTTAAAATAGCCATCCAGTATGCAGGCTAATGTGATGCTTAACTGCCATGAGGGTGTTTTCCTGAACATATAACACACAAGAAAGCGAGGATGACATTCAGCGTCCTCTATTTTGAATTGGTTTCTTCTTGTGTCAAATATTGGAGTAAATCCATTCCACTATTTTTCATGTTGTTATTCAACATTGCCATAAACATTCCACCTACTGCAAGCTCTTATTCTTCCCAAAGAGTTTGCTTAGGATATGCCAAGCACTCACTGTCAGATGGGATCTCTCTTCCCACCTACCACTACATAGCCTCTCTAACAACCTGATTGTGGTCTTGGTAACACTTTGATTTCACTTATTTATGAGATGGTGAAATTTGAAACCAGTGCTCTCCTGTTCAATACATAGCCCAATAGCATGCCCCTCCTACTGGCTAAAGACATGGAAATGAGATGGAGCTAATAAAATACTATTTTAAACACATTGTGGACTAAGAAGCTATAGGGTGTGTATTGAATCCAACTGCATTAGCATTGATCTCCATCACTCTCATACCCCCCATTATGATTGGCTAGCATCCATCATATGACTCATAAGCAGTCATGGTTGTCTGATCTTGTTACATATGTCAAATGAGATATGAGAGGAGTGTCGTATCACTTTACAGCAAAGGGAGGGTTGTGAGTGATGTCATTGTTGGTATCAGTGGATTGTGGCTGAGGACTGCAATTGAAGTGATTGAACTTGTGGCATGTCTGTTTTGAGCATCTGTTTTGAGTCTGCCCGTCTGTCTATGTCATGTGAGGAGAACCCTAAACATGTCAATGAAATTACGCCAAGCTTTCACCTCAGTGACTGTCAGTGCAGGGTTATTGGTCTGTTAGTCTGACCTCTACTGAGTTAGCAGGTAGGGAAAGTAGTAAAGTACAATAGTTGGTGCGCTTTAGTGGTTATACAGATGTCACATAGGGGACTGTTGCCCATGACAACAACAATCTGACGATGGCGCCGGAGGGGAGGCTGCTGTCTTATCTGCTCTTACCAACCACGTCTTTTCAACCACGCAATTTTTTTTTTCTTTCACATTGTTCATAACTTGTTTTGTACATCATGTAGCTGCTACCGTCTCTTATGACCAAAAATAACTTCTGGACATCAGAACTGCGATTACTCACCTCAGATTGAGGAAAAACTTTTTGTCTAGTGAGTCGGACGGGAGGGATATACTACAGACACCCGACCAGGCCCAGATCCCCATCATTCACTGGAGAAGGAAACAAAGATTTTGCGGAAAAAGATCAGGGTGCCTTGCGAGTATCAGACAACGAGTGGCTAATCTGCCTTTGCCTTCCGTCCTGCTAGCTAATGCTCAATCCATGGAAAATTAAAGGGAAGAACTGAAAGCACGTATATCCTACCAACGGGACATTAAAAACTGTAATATCTTATGTTTCACCGAGTCGTGGCTGAACAACAACATTATTAAGAACATACAGCTTGCGGGTTATACACTCTATCTGCAGGATAGAACAGCAGCCTCTGGTAAGACACAGGGCGGGGGCCTATGCATATATGTAAACAACAGCTGGTGAACAATATCTAAGGAAGTCTCAAGATTTTTCTCGCCCGAGTTAGAGTATCTC
This sequence comes from Oncorhynchus kisutch, assembly GCF_002021735.2. Lineage (NCBI taxonomy): Eukaryota > Metazoa > Chordata > Actinopteri > Salmoniformes > Salmonidae > Oncorhynchus > Oncorhynchus kisutch. The sequence continues at coordinate 74,530,837 of NC_034177.2, read as the reverse complement.
ATGATAAGATGTAGACCACACTATCTACCTAGAGAGTTTTCATCTGTATTTTTCGTAGCTGTCTGGATACCACCACAGATTGATTCTGGCACTAAAACCACACTCAATGAGCTGTATACCGCCATAAGCAAACAGGAAAATGCTCATCCAGAGGCTGTGCTCCTAGTGGCCGGGGACTTTAATGCAGGGAAACTTAAATCAGTTTTACCTCATTTCTATCAGCATGTTAAATGTGCAACCAGAGGGAAAACATCTCTAGACCACCTTTACCCCACACACAGAGATGCGTACAATGCTCTCCATCACCCTCCATTTGGCAAATCTGACCATAATTATATCCTCCTGATTCTGGCTTACAAGTAAAAATTAAAGCAGGAAGCACCAGGGATTCGGTCTATAAAAAAGTGGTCAGATGAAGCAGATGATAAACTACTGGACTGTTTTGCTAACACAGACTGGAATATGTTCTGGGATTCCTCTGATGGCATTGAGGAGTACACCACGTCAGTGACTAGTTTTATCAATAAGTGCATCGAGGATGTCATCCCCACAATTACTGTACGTACATACCCCAACCAGAAGCCATGGATTACAGGCAACATCCGCACTGAGCTAAAGGGTAGAGCTGCCGCTTTCAAGGAGTGGGACAATACACACAAATCCCCCAAAATATAAAGAAAGGAATTAAGAAATATAGAAATATTAGAATGAGCAATGTCAGAGTCCGGATTATAAATATATATTTATATGATGGTGTGTATAGACATTATGGGCAGTAAATGAATAGAAAGGTGTATACAGCAGTAGTTATTATGTAGGATACTCTGAAATACATAAAACATTATGGAAACATTATTAACCTCTCTAGGGTATGGTCCCATCTGGCCAACATCCAGTGAGATTGCAGAGTGCCAAATTTAAATACAGAAATACTCATTATAAAAATTCAGAAAACAAAACATATTTTTACAAAGTTTTAAAGATGAACTTCTTGTGAATCCAACCACGGTGTGAGATTTAAAAAAATGCTTTACGGCGAAAGCATACCTTACGATTATTTGAGAACATAGCCCAGTTGACTAATTATTACAAACAGTAACCAGCCAAGCAGAAGCGTTACAAAACTCAGAAATAGAGATAAAATTAATAAATTACCTTTAATGATCTTCATATGGTTCCACTCAGAAGACATTCATTTACTCAATAAATGTTCCTTTTATTCGATAAAGTCTCATTATATCCAAAAACCTCAGTTTTGTTCGCGTTTTCTTTAGTAATCCACAGACTCAAACGCAGTCAAAACAGGCAGACAAAAATCCAAATTGTATCCGTAAAGTTCATAGAAACATGTCAAACGATGTTTATATTCAATATTCAGGTTGTTTTTAGCCTAAATGATCTATAATATTTCAACCAGACAATAACGTTGTCAATATAAAAGGTAATCAACAAATGCACTCTCTCCTTGATTGCGCATGAAAAAGGTCTGTGACACGTCAGGGTCCACTCATTCAGACTGGTTTTACTGCCTCATTTATAAGAATACAAGCCTGAAACAATTTCTAAAGACTGTTGACATCTAGTGGAAGGCATAGGAACTGTAAATTGAGTCCTAAGTCAATGGATACTGTAATGGCATTGAATAGAAAACTACAAACCCCCCCCAAAAAAACTTCCTTGAATGGATTTTTCTCAGGTTTTCGCCTGCCAAATCAGTTCTGTTATACTCACAGACACTATTTGAACAGTTTTGGAAACTTTTGAGTGTTTTCTATCCAAATATATATGCATATCATATCTTCTGGGCGTGAGTAGAGGCCGTTTAATTTGGGCATGCTTTTCATCCAAAATTCCGAAAGCTGCCCCCTACCCTAATGAAGAGATCAGTGTTCAGTGACTATGTACATATGGCAACAGTCTCTAAGGAGCAGGGTTGAGTACTGGGTGGTAGCCGGCTACTAACGTTGACTAAATTTCAGGGCAGGGTACTGGGTGGAGGATGACTAGTGGTGACTGTTTAACAGTCTGATGGCCGGGAGATAGAAGCTGTCTTATCAGTATTTCGGTCCCAGCTTTGATGCACCTGTACTGTCTCTGCCTTCTAGATGGTATTGGGGTGAACAGGCCATGGGTTGGGTGGCTGAGATCCTTCTTCACCACACTGTCTGTGTGGATGGACCATTTCAGGTTGTCAGTGATGGGCATGCCGAGGAACTTGAAGCTTTTCACCCGCTCCACTGCGGTCCCTGTTGATGGGCGAGTGCTCTCTATGCTGTCTACGATCAGCTCCTTAAGTTTGTTGACACTGAGGGAGAAGTTATTTTCCTGGGATCACTCTGCCAGGGCCCTCACCTCCTCTCTGTAGGCTGTCTCATCGTTGTTGGTAATCAGGCCTACCACAGTTGTGTCATCTGCCAACTTAATGATTGATTTGGAGATGTGTGTGGCCATGCAGTCATGGGTAAACTGGGAGTATAGGAGTGGATTGAGCATGCACCCTTGTGTGGCCCCTGTGTTTAGGATCAGTGTAGTGGAGCTGTTGTTGCCTACCTTCACCACCTGGGGACGGCCCGTCAGGAAGTCCAGTTGCACAGGGTGGGGTTCAGACCCAGGGCCGCGAGCTTAGTGATGAGCTTGGAAGGCACTATGTTCAAGGTTGAGCTGTAGGTGATGAACAACACACAGTGGGGAGATCAAGTATTTGATACACTGATGATTTTGCAGGTTTTCCTACTTTCAAAGCATGTAGAGGTCTGTAATTTCTTTCATAGAAACGGAATCTAAAACGGAATCTAAAACAAAAATCCAGAAAATCACATTGTATGATTTTTAAGTAATTCATTTGAATTTTATTGCATGACATAAGTATTTGATCACCTATCAACCAGTAAGAATTCCGTCTCTCACAGACCTGTTCATTTTTCTTTAAGAAGCCCTCCTGTTCTCCATTCATTACCTGTATTAACTGCACCTGTTTGAACTCGTTACCTGCATAAAAGACACCTGTCCACACACTCAATCAAACAGACTCCAACCTCTCCACAATGGCCAAGACCAGAGAGCTGTGTAAAGACATCAGGGATAAAATTGTAGACCTTGCACAAGGCTGGGATGGGCTACAGGACAATAGGCAAGCAGCTTGGTGAGAAGGCAACAACTGTTGGCGCAATTATTAGAAAATGGAAGAAGTTCAAGATGACGGTCAATCATCCTCGGTCTGGGGCTCCATGCAAGATCTCACCTTGTGGAGCATCAATGATCATGAGGAAGGTGAGGGATCAGCCCAGAACTACACGGCAGGACCTGGTCAATGACCTGAAGAGAGCTGGGACCACAGTCTCAAAGAAAACCATTAATAACACACTATGCCGTCATGGATTAAAATCCTGCAGCGCAATCAAGGTCGCCCTGCTCAAGCCAGCGCATGTCCAGGCCCGTCTGAAGTTTGCCAATGACCATCTGGATGATCCAGAGGAGGAATGGAAGAAGGTCATGTGGTCTGATGAGACAAAAATAGCTTTTTGGTCTAAACTCCACTCGCCGTGTTTGGAGGAAGAAGAAGAATGAGTACAACCCCAAGAACACCATCCCAACCATGAAGCATGGAGGTGTAAACATCATTCTTTGGGGATGCCTTTCTGCAAAGGGGACAGGACGACTGCACCGTATTGAGGGGAGGATGGATGGGGCCATGTATCACGAGATCTTGGCCAACAACCTCCTTCCCTCAATAAGAGCATTGAAGATGGGTCCTGGCTGGGTCTTCCAGCATGACAACGACCCGAAACACACAGCCAGGGCAACTAAGGAGTGGCTCCGTAAGAAGCATCTCAAGGTCCTGGAGTGGCCTAGCCAGTCTCCAGACCTGAACCCAATAGAACATCTTTGGAGGTAGCTGAAGGTCCGTTTTGCCCAACGACAGCCCCAAAACCTGAAGGATCTGGAGAAGGTCTGAATGCAGGATTGGGCCAAAATCCCTGCTGCATTGTGTGCAAACCTGGTGAAGAACTACAGGAAATGTATGATCTCTGTAATTGCAAACAAAAGTTTCTGTACCAAATATTAAGTTCTGCTTTTCTGATGTATCAAATACTTATGTCACGCGATAAAATGCGAATTAATTACTTAAAAATCATACAATGTGATTTTCTGGATTTTTGTTTTAGATTCCGTCTCTCACAGTTGAAGTGTACCTATGATAAAAAGGACAGACCTCTACATGCTTTGTAAGTAGGAAAACCTGCAAAATCGGCAGTGTGGGAGTAGTTTGAACCTGAGGTGCGATCTTTAACAGGATCTAAAGTGCAATTAAAGTCTCCTGCAACAATATCATTTCCTGTAAGTGTGGAAAGGTTTAGAAACAAATTGTGAAAGAATTTAGAATCATCTTCGTTTCGGACCATACACATTAATTCAATTCAACTGCTCGGACAGCAAGTAATTAGTCAGCCACCAATTGTGCAAGTTCTCCCACTTAAAAAGATGAGAGAGGCCTGTAGTTTTCATCATAGGTACACTTCAACTATGACAGACAAAATGAGAAAAGAAATCCAGAAAATCACATTGTAGGATTTTTAATGAATTTATTTGCAAATTATGGGGGAAAATAAGTATTTATTTATACTTACGAGCCCCTAACCAACAGTGCAGCTTAAAATATGGATAAGAATAAGAGATAAAAGTAACAAGTAATTAAAGAGCAGCAGCAAAAAATAACAATGTATACAGTGGGGATGCCGGTACAGAGGCAATGTGCGGGGGAACCGGCCAGTTGAGGTAGTATGTACATGTAGGTAGAGTTATCAAAGTAACCATGCCAATAGACCTCTGTTACCACCATAAACAAAAACACAAAGGACGCTTTAAAGCACGTCATTGTACAAAAACACATGCCTAACAATCAACCACGAACGTCTGATTAACCCTCTTACCCCAAAGTCTCTAACAGACCTCTACCTCCACCTCTCTGACACTCCGTATAAGGTGCTCAACTGATCCACACACGTGAGGAGCCTCCTCTGCGGTTTTTCCCCCTCTGTACACCTTCTGCCCCGCCTCTTGTCATTACACTATATTGTGTTCACCATTTAACAAAGAACTAAACAAAATAGCAGGAGTGAGCCAGAATATAAGGCCACCGTGATCTAGCTTCATATAGGCCGAAATAAAAAAAAACCCTACCAGGATGTTCCGATGCATAAAAGCAAAGTTTCATGCTACAGGAAATTATAATAAGGCTTACTTGCAAACTGGCCATGTTATTATAGTTCAATAGACAGTGCTTCTATGTTACTAGATCATTTATAACACGGTGAACTGGCTCAAACGTTAAATACTTGTTTAGACATAACCAAAAGCAACAGTTCCAAAAATGTCAGAAAAATAGGTTGGTATGGCCAATTCTGCGTTACTCCGCTTCCACACCTCTGCCTAGCTTCTCAAGAAACTGCTCCGCCTCGGCTGGTGTTTCAAAAATGTAGGAACGATCGCCGTGGGAGACCCCCAGGCACGCTGGAAAGATGATTCCATACCGGATAGACTTAGCCCGTAGCCGCTGCTTGACACTGTCGAAGCGTTTCTGCTGCTTGTGGACTTCCATGGAGAGATCTGGGAAGAAAACTTGAAAATTCTTGTAGAGTACTCTCCCTTTCGCCCTGGCTGCATTCACCACGCGCATCTCATCTTTATAGTTTAAGAACTTCCTTATCAGAGCCCGCAGGGGTGCATTGGGGTCTGATCCTGAGCCAGAAATCCAATGAGTTCTCTCAATGATCAAAGGAGAGCGGAGTGGCTCCATTTCCAGAGCCTCGGGAAGCCAACACTCTAGGAATGAGCAAGCATCGCTCCCCTCAGCGCCTTCGGGAAGATGTACTAGTCTCAAGTTCGATCTCCTGCTGCGGCCCTCCAAATCAACTAGTTTAGAGTTAAGCGATTCAACCTTTTCCTCAAGAGCAGTGCCTGCAGGGCTATAATGTTGTCTTCGGTTCCAGAGATGCGTACCTCAGCCTAAGATTTGCCTAGCACATCCTTGGACTTCCTCTATAACGTTGTCAACTACAGACAGTACATTTTCGAATTTGATAGAGAATTCTGCATTCATATCTTTGGCCTTCAGGATATCTTCTGGTCTAACGGCACTGCATGTGTTTATCGCCTGCTTCCACCACTAGCACATGAAGCTAGCATGGCACCTTTGTCTTCAGACTCTAAACTTTCACTCGTTAAGTCAGGCTTTTTGGTGTGACTTTTCTTTGTCGGCATTGTGAGTTCTGGAAGCTACTAAACTATTACTGCCTGTCCTGGTACATTAAGCTTCAAATCAAGTCTTATTAGTTACATGCGCCAAATACAACAGTGAAATCTTTACTTACGAGCCCCTAACCAACAATGCAGGTTAAATATTTTTGGGATAAAAATAAAAAGTAACAAGTAATTTAAGAGCAGCAGTAAAATAACAATAGTGAGACTATATACAGGGGGGTACCGGTACAAAGTCAATGTGTGGGGGCACCGGTTAGTTGAGGTAATATGTACATGTGGGTAGACTTATTAAAGTGACTATGCATAAATGACAACGACAGAGAGTAACAGCAGTGTAAAAGTGGGGGCAATGCAAATAGTATGGGTAGCCATTTGATTAGGTGTTCAGGAGTCTTATGGCTTGGGGGTAGAAGCTGTTTAGAAGCCTTTTGGACCTAGACGTGGCGCTCCGGTACTGCTTGCCATACGGTAGCAGAGAGAACAGTCTATGACTAGGGTGGTTGGAGTCTTTGTCTACTTTTAGTGCCTTCCTCTGACACCGCCTGGTATAGAGGTCCTGGATGGCAGGGAGCTTGGCCCCAGTGATGTACTGGGCCTTTCGCACTACCCTCTGTAGTGCCCTGCCGTCAGAGGCCGAGCAGTTGCCATACCAGGCAGTGATGCAACCAGTCAGGATTAGAGGTCGACCGATTAATCGGAATGGCCTATTAATTAGGGCCGATTTCAAGTTTTCATAACAATCGGAAATAGGTATTCTTGGGCGCCGATTTGCAGATTTTTTATTAAAACTATATATATATTTTACACCTTTAATCTTTATTTAACTAGGCAAGTCAGTTAAGAACACATTCTTATTTTCAACGACGGACTAGGAACGGTGGGTTAACCACCTTGTTCAGGGGCAGAACGACAGATTTTCACATTGTCAGCTCGGGGGTTCCAATCTTGCAACCTTACAGTTAACTAGTCCAACGCAATAACGACCTGCCTCTCTCTTGTTGGACTCCACAAGGAGACTGCCTGTTACGCTAATGCAGTAAGCCAAGGTAAGTTGCTAGCTAGCATTAAACTTATCTTATAAAAAATTATCAATCATAATCACTAGTTAACTACACATGGTTGCTGAAATTACTAGATATTATCTAGCGTGTCCTGCGTTGCATATAATCTGACTGAGCATACAAGTATCTAAGTATCTGACTGAGCGGTGGTAGGCAGAAGCAGGCGCGTAAACATGAATTCAAACAGCACTTTCGGGCATTTTGCCAGCAGCTCTTTGTTGTGCGTCAAGCCTATCAACTTCCGAGATGAGGCTGGTGTAACCGAAGTGAAATGGCTAGCTAGTTTGCGCGCTAATAGCGTTTCAAACGTCACTCGCTCTGAGCCTTCTAGTAGTTGTTCCCCTTGCTCTGCATGGGTAACGCTGCTTCGATGGTGGCTGTTGTCGTTGTGTTGCTGGTTCGAGCCCAGGGAGGAGTGATGAGAGGGACGGAAGCTATACAGTTACACTGGCAATACTAAAGTGCCTATAAGAACATCCAATAGTCAAAGGTTAATGAAATACAAATGGTATAGAGGGAAATCGTCCTATAATAACTACAACCTAAAACTTCTTACCTGGGAATATTGAAGACTCATGTTAAAAGGAACCACCAGCTTTAATTTGTTCTCATGTTCTGTGCAAGGAACTGAAATGTTAGCTTTCTTACATGGCACATTTTGCACTTTTACTTTCTTCTCCAACACTTAGTTTTTGCATTATTTAAACCAAATTGAACATGTTTCATTATTTACTTGAGGCTAAATAGATTTTATTGATGTATTAAAATAAGTGTTCATTCAGTATTGTTGTAATTGTCATTATTACAAATAAAAAAATAAAAAAATAGGCTGATTAATCTGTATCGGCTTTTTTTGGTCCTCCAATAATCGGCATCGGTATCGGCCTTGAAAAATCATAATCGGTCGACCTCTATTCAGGGTGCTTTCGATGGTGTAGCTGTAAATTATTTTGAGAATCTGGGGACCCATGCCAAATCTTTTCAGTCTCCTGAGGGGGAATATGTTTTATTGTGCCCTCTTCACGATTGTCTTTGTGTGCTTGGACCATGTTAGTTTGTTGGTGATGTGGACACCAAGGAAATTGAAGCTCTCAACCTGCTCCAATGCAGCTCTGTCGATGAGAACGGGGGCGTGCTCGGTCCTCTTTTTCCTGTAGTCCACAATCATCTCCTTTGTCTTGATCACATTGAGGGAGAGGTTGTTGCCCTGGCACCACACGGCCAGGTCGCTGACCTCCCTATAGGCTGTCTCGTCATTGTCGGTGATCAGGCCTACCACCTACCTATCATAGACAAACTTAATGATGGTGTTGGAGTCGTGCCTGGCCGTGCAGTCGTGAGTGAACAGGGAGTACAGGAGGGGAATGAGCGCGCACCCCTGAGGGGCCCCTGTGTTGAGGATCAGCGTGGCGGATGTGTTGTTACCTACCCTTACCACCTGGGGGCGGCCCGTGAGGAAGTCCAAGATCCAGTTGCAGAGGGAGGTGTTTAGTCCCAGTGTCCTTAGCTTATTGATGAGATTTGAAGGCACTATGGTGTTGAACGCTGAGCTGTAGTGTTCCTTTTGTCCAGGTGGGAAAGGGCAGTATGGAGTGCAGTAGAAATTGCATCGTCTGTTGGGGCGGTATGCAAATTGGAGTGGGTCTAGTGTTTCTGGGATAATGGTGTTGATGTGAGCCATGACTAACCTTTCAAAGCACTTCATGGCTACAGATGTGAGTGATACAGGTTGGAAGTCATTTAGGCAGGTTAACTTAGTGTTCTTGGGCACAGGCACTATGGTGGTCTGCTTAAAACATGTTGGTATTACAGACTCGAACAGGAAGAGGCTGGAAATGTCAGTGAAGACACTTGCCAGTTGGTCAGCGCAGGCTCGCAGTATACGTCCTGGTAAGCTGTCTTGCCCTGCGGCCTTGTGAATGTTGACCTGTTTTAAAGGTCTTACTCACATTGGTTGCGGAGAGCGTGATCACACAGTTGTCTGGAACAGTTGGTGCTCTCATGCATGTTTCAGTGCCATTTGCCTCAAAGCGAACATAGAAGTAGTTTAGCTCATCTGGTAGGCTCGTGTCGCTGGGCAGCTCTCGGCTGTGTTTCCCTTTGTAGTCTGTAATGGTTTGCAAGCCCTGACACATCCGACTAGCGTCAGAGCCAGTGTAGTACGATTTGATCTTAGTCCTGTATTGACGCTTTGCCTGTTTGATGGTTCGTCAGAGGGCATAGCGGGATTTCTTATAAGCTTCCGGGTTAGAGTCCCACTCCTTGAAAGCGGCATCTCTTTCCTTTTAGCTCAGTGTGGATGTTGCCTGTAATCCATGATTTCTGGTTGGGGTATGTACGTACGGTCGCTGTGGGGACGACGTTGTCTTCATCTGTAAGTGCATCAATGACTGATGTGTTGTACTCCTCAATGACATCGGAGGAATCTCGGAACATATTCCAGTCTGTGCTAGCAAAACAGTCCTGTAGCTTAGTATCTGCTTCATCTGACCACTTTTGTTATTGATCTAGTCACGGGTGCTTCCTGCTTTAATTTTGCTTGTAAGCAAGAATCAGGAGGATAGAATTATGATCAGATTTGCAAAAATGGAGGGCGAGGGAGAGCTTTAAATGCGTCTCTGTGTGTGAAAATAAAGCTCTCCCTCGCCCTCCGTTTGGCAAATTGACCATAATTCTATCCTCCTGATTCTTCCTTACAAGCAAAATTAAAGCAGGAAGTACCAGTAAAGGTGGTCCAGAGTTTTTTCCCCCTGTGGTTGCATATTTAACATGCTGAAGGAATTTGGTAAAACGGATTTAAGTTTCCCTGCATCAAAAGTCCCTGGCCACTAGGAGTGCCGGCGTAATAAAGCTCATTCAATGTTGTGTTGGTGCCAGCCTCTGACTGTGGTGGTATGTAAACAGCTACGAAAAATACAGATGAAAACTCTCTTGGTAGATAGTGTGGTCTACATCTTATCATGAGATACTCTACCTCAGGTGAGCAACAGCTCGAGACTTCCTTAGATATCGTGCACCAGGTGTTATTTACAAGAAGTACATAGTCCGCCGCCCCTTGTCTTACCAGACGTCTCTGTTCTATCCTGCCGGTACAGTGTGTAAGCAGCCAGCTGTATGTTGATAGTGTTGTCGTTCCTCAGATTTGCTTTATTAAAGTCCCCAGCTACAATAAGACCGAGGTGAAACAGATTTGACAACATAGAGTAGATTAGTTGAGTGTTGGTGGTTCAGCTCTCCTGTCTTGATCTTTATCTGTGATCTACTGAATGGTCTCCAATGTAATGCTGGTGTCATAGTGCATGTGGATGCATTTGCTGTGTCTTCTCATGTTGTGATATGGGCAGGTTGTGTGATCATGTCCTCTTTGCCATAGAACGGGCGATCAACCAGCTGTCTTCCTTTGTGCTTTTGGCAACATGATACTAGGGTATCTGATACGAACTTCATTAAAAAGGTATTTTACTTCAATATATGACAGTATGGTGAACACAGTGACCAGGCTAACTCATAGTAGCTTGATGCACCATTTCTCAAGGTAAAGTATTTCCATATTTTCTTTGTGCTGTTCACAACCCTCCAGTGTAATTGTGTGTGTCTAAAGTACATGAAAGCTGGGTCATATGAATGTCACATGACTTCCACACAGTGGTACAGCCACAGAAAGAAAAAGCAAGGCTTATCTCTCTCCAAACAAAATAATTGGTTGGTGGTTCCCTGGGCACATGCCCAGCGTGCCTGTTCAGCTCCTTGTAATGTCTTTGCTCAGGCATTGCAAGGTACATTCCTCCTCCACCAGCCAGGAATAAAGACGTGATTTCCACATCAGCAAATAAAGAATATGGCTATGTGTTCTAAAACATCAGAAGTACTGAGCACAGATTTGATGCCTACTTTAGAGTTGAAGTCATTATTGAATTAAGAAGAGTATCTGATGACGGCGACTAAAATGTAATTACCAATGGATTCTCAACTCTACCCTTTTATCAATGGCAAAAGGCATGTGAGCATAAATTGATATTATTTTCTATGGGTGAGAGAGTAGAGTTAAGTATGTCCTCCTGTCGCTCGATAAACTCCTTTAGTGACTTCACTGACAGTGATTGACTCCACCAACGCTGCTGCAGGGCATTCATCAGCCTCGCTCTCCCCCGCAGCCAATCAGAGGCCAAGAAGTAAACGGGTTGTCAAACGCACTGCAGTCTTCTAACAGTGTTTGATGTCGAAGGTCATGTGAGCACTAACACGCCTGCACACTGCACAGGACACGGCTGAGTGTTAAGAAGATAAAAGATTGCTGTTGTTGGGAAATGTGATTTCAGTGATATAGCTGTTCAAACCTTTTCAAGTCACATTTCCTATATTAAAAATCTAACCTGACTCCCACTGCAGCAGCGCACAGGGCCATTATCCGGAAGCACACATCATATTAGGGAGTCATTATAATTTTTAATGGAGAAATTAGATTCAATGTTTGTGACGGCGGTTCTGAGTTGCTACTGTATCACTATTTGTCATTTTCTCCCGATATTGATTCAGTAATCAATACACTATTTATTAAATGTTTTATTTCAGCTTTATTTAACTAGGCAAGTCAGTTAAGAACAAGTTCTTATTTACAATGACGGCCTACCCCGGCCAAACCCACTGCTAACACTGCTGCAACACTCTGGAGGCCTGGAGGGGAGCAGTGATTGACAAGAGACATATGGTAAATCCATATGAATTCAAGCACTTTTTAACAGCATCCCTTTTAATTCAACAAAACCTTCCATACATGTTTGTCTACTTTTTGGACCTGAATGCCAAAACATTCAAGTGATGGAGTTCCTCAAAGGTGACCCATTTTGCATACCCCACTATACCATGAGACATCCATGTCTTCATCACTGGTAAAGATAAACAGTTGAGTTTGATATCATTAAAAACTTACAAACAGGGTTGTCGTGGTATAGTGAATTTAATGTGAATTATCTAAAAATGAGTTTTTTCTTCATATTCACATATGTTGTACTTTATATCACCTGAGGTTTTTGTTTTGTACTTGCCATCGCTTGAGACACAATATGCTCTTGAAGACAGGGTGGGTCAGTGGTGTAGTGGAGGGTATATGCAGGTATATACCGTATACCCACTTATTTTTCAGTGGGAATTGCGTGTACTCACTTCTTATCCCCATGCTGCATATCAAAGTAGTCTAGTGGAGGTATACACAGTATCAATAGGTAAGGCTGATGGAACAGATCACAATATTTAGCTTAAAATGTTGATGAACTATTTTTTCCTATTTAAGTGCAGCAATGTGCACATATCAATAGGCCTATGGGCGAATGTTCCAAAATGTGCAGATAAACACCGTTCTGAAATGCGCACTGCCTCATGCAAGCGGTTTTATGGACAGAGATGGAAATTAGAAATATAGAAAGAGGGGAGTTTTTAAGATTCAACAACTATTATGGGTTGCTAATATGACTAGGATAATGCCTTTGGCTGCTAGACAATGAAAGAAAGTTGAAAGAAAACCAATAGAACAGGAGAACGCATATGAGGATGTCTTTCTTTATAAAAGACAGTGCCTTCAGAAAGTATTCATACCCCTTGAATTATTCCACATTTACAGCCTGAATTAAAAATGGATTACAAAAATAATAATTCTCACCCACCTACACACAATACTATATAAGTGAAAACTTGTTTTTAGAAATGTTAGCAAATATATTGAAAATTAAATACAGAAATATCTAATTTACAAAGGTATTCATACCCCTGAGTCAATACATGTTAGAATCACCTTTGGCAGTGATTACAGCTGTGAGTCTGGGTAAGTCTCTAAGAGCTTTGCACAGTTGGATTGTACAATATTTGCACATTATTTTTATTATTCAGTCTTTGTCAACTCTGTTGTTGATCATTACTAGACAGGTATTTTCAAGTCTTGCCATACATTTTCAAGCGGATTTTAAGTCAAAACTTTAACAAGGCCATTCAGGAAAATTCAATGTCTTCTTGGTAAGCAACTCCAGTGTATATTTGATCTTGTATTTTAGGTTATTGTCCTGCTGAAAGGTGAATTTGTCTCCTAGTGTCTGTTGGTTAGCAGACTGAACCAGCTTTTCCTCTAGGATTATGCCTAAACTCCCCTGTCCTTGCCAATGACAAGCATACCCATAACATGATGCAGCCACTCCCATGCTTGAAAATATGAAGAGTGGTACTCGGTGATGTGTTGTGTTGGATTTGCAACAAGCATAATTCTTTGTAGTCAAGGCATTTCAATGCCACGTTTTGTTTTTGTTTTACTTTAGTGCCTTATTGCAAACAGGATATATGTTCTGGAATATTTTTATTCTGTACGTGCTTCCTTCTTTTCACTTGGTCATTTATGTTAGTATTGTGGAGTAACTACAATATTGTTGATGCATCCTCAATTTTCTTGAATCAAAGCCATTTAAATCTGTAACGGTCACCATTGGCCTCATGGTGAAATCCCTGAGCGATTTCCTTCCTCTCTGGCAACTGTAGTGACTGGGTGTATTGATACATCATCCAAAGTGTAATTAATAATAATAATAATTTCACCCTGCTCAAAGGGATATTCAATGTCAGCTTTTTTTTCTCTTTTTTCTTTTTTACCTCATCTACCAATAGGTTCCCTTCTTTGCAAGGCATTGGAAAACCTCCCTGGTCTTTGTGGTTGAATCTGTGTTTGCAATTCAGTGTTCAACTTTGGGACCTTACAGATAATTGTATGTGTGGTGTACAGAGATGAGATAGTCATTCAAAAATCATGTTAAACACTATTATTGCACATAGAGTCTGTGCAACTTACGTGACTTGTTATGCACATTTATACTCCTGAACTTATTTAGGCTCCCCATAAAGAGGTTGAATACTTATGGACTCAAGACATTTCAGCTTTGCATTTGTAAAAATGTGTAAAAATAGAATTCCACTTTGACATTTGCATTTAACCTTTATTTGATCGGGGAGTCATACTGAGACAAAGCTCTCTTTTACAGATGAGCTCAGAATTACATACTGTACATTACAGAAAATACACACATCAAAATGCAAGCAGAAAGAAGAAAACACTGTCATAAAAACCTAACACATTCATCTCATCAGTAATAAGGTCCTCAATCAACCTTCTGAATTGCCCTAGAGGCACCAGAACATCAAATTTAAGAACATTTTGAAGACTGTTGCGCAAATGAGGTGCAAGAAAATAAAACGCTAATTTACCTAACTAGGTAAAGACCAAAGGAATATACTATTAGCTTACTTGCAGAGTGAAGCTTGGGTTGGCCTGACTGAAAGAACAATATGTGATTGATGATTTTAGGTCATTCAGAGTATATGTCACTGTTTCATAAAATGTTCACACAGGGCGCCTATTCGTAAGTAAGCATTCCACTGTAAGGTACCTGAATACCTGTTGTATTCGGCGCATGTGACGAATATGATTTGATTTGACATGTATTGGCGTGCACAATTGTGAATTGATTTTAAAAAACAATAAATTAATCTTTAAATTCTTTCTAAAACTCACAGGCTGCCAGTGCAGACCTTGAACCCACTGTATTGTGTGCTCTCCGTCTGGTCTTGGTCAGTACCTATGCTGCAACATTCTATATGTTTTGCAGGATTTTTTTGGTAGACCAGACAGGAGAGCATTACAGTAGTCAAGCCTGCTAGTAAAAAAAGAATGGATGAGTCTCTGTAGCAACCTGAGAGAGAAACGGACGCACCATGTCAATGTTCCTCAGTTGGTGAAAAACTATTTTGGTCACATTACTAATGTGTGATTTGAAATTGAGTTCAGGAATATAAAATAACACCTAGGCTTTTTAACTGGGGTTCTATCTTTATTGCCGTGAAATAAAATGTGTGGCCAGATTCTCTCTCTGTACTTTGGCTCCAACAATAAGTACCCCGGTCTTGTCTTGATTTAGCTGGAGGAAGTTGTGAGCCATCCAAGTATTTAAATCACTAATACAGTCTAATAATTTATCTTTGGAGCTAAAATCCTCTTGTGACACAGAAATGTAAAGTAGTGTATCTTCTGCGTAGCAGTGAAAATCAATGCTGTGATTTCTGATAACGCTGCCAAGGGGTAACATATATAAACTGAACAGTACCAGACCCAAAATCGAACCTTGTGGAACGCCATGTGATGTATTTTCTCTGAGTTATGTTCACCAAGGGTGACAAAAAACTCTTGACTGGTTAAATACGTCCTAAACCAATTTAGAACTGGACCAGAGAGGACAACCCATCTCTACATTCTGTCCAGAAGGACATCATGGTCAACAGTGTCAAATGCAGCACTTAAATCCAAGAATACAAGGACAGAGAGCTGTTTGGCTGTAAGTTCATTTACCACTTTAACTAAGGGGTTCTCTATGCTGTGGAGGGCCCGGAAACCAGATGGGGATTTTCAAAAATAAAGTTATCATTTAGCCGTTTGAAAACCAATTGCTCCAGAATTTTGCTTAACAATTTTAAGGATGGAGATAATTGCTAAAACCTGAAGAATCCACCATAGCAGGTTTTTAGTGCAGTGGGTTTCAAAGCGCCTGTTAACAGGGAGGGATTAACAATAGTTTGCACTTCTTCAGATATGCAGTTAAAAACTGTTTTGAAGAAGGTGGTGGGGATAGGATCGAGAAGGCAGGTAAACATTCTGCAGCTAGAATAAATGTGATGTGAAAACAAGCCAAGGTTGAATGCGAATCAAAATGGTGTATGACATCAACAGACTCTTGTAAAGAGTGGCTATTGAGGAACATTCTCAATAGTTCTTATTTTTTACTGGGCATGTCTGGCTGACTGGGGAACAACTTGAAACCGGTGGAAGCTGCTGAGGGGAAGACTGCTCATAATAATGTCTGGAAAGGAGTGAATGGAATTCCATTTACTCAATTACAGCAGTATTATGAGCCGTCCTCCCCTCGGCAGCCTTCACTGATTGACACTGTCTTTAATAGAACGATAACAGATCCTGTTTACTGGCAGATATCCCTCTGAAATGTGTCTGTTGAGCCCTCTAAATGTGTCTGTTGAGCCCTATGGGTTCTCATAGCTATTGCCAAGTTGATATTTCATTTAGTAGTCACAGTTGTGTGCTTGTGACTAGTTTCACACTGAGAAATGCCACATCAGCCTTTTTCTGGGTAAAGTGTGTGTGAATGATCTCTTGGTGGCATGTACCCTTTCTTTCATTTACAGTACTCTAAATTTGCCACTGTCACTTTCATTGCTCCGAACACTGCCTTGTGTGAGAGACTTGTGTGAAGTATGCTATACATCTCTAACCTGGCTCCTAAAAGATGCCCCATCAAATACTAAAGGACCCTTGAAAGCCCCTTTCAGTTCTCCCTTAGCTCCCCACCCAATCTCACACACATGCTGTATACAGTCAGACTGAATACATAGCAAACTGAAACTGAAAAGGTTATTTCTGTGTCCTTGCGTAGCAATATCGCAACTGAGTGACAGTAAGACACGGGAGAAAATGCATGAGCTGTACTGAATGTCTAAACAGTATCTAACTGTGGTTTCAACATTGATGTCTGGGAACTTGAGTAACTAGAAGACTTTGTGGTGTCAAGGCAGGTGGACTGCAAAGATAATGTATTATTCCCGCGGAAAGCGAAGTGCTGCTTGTAATGTCTACAGGGATGTCCCCTGCTGTCATTGAGTCACTGTGAGAGATGGGTGGTGGCATAGTGTGGTGTAATGCGTTGCTCTGATGGAGCACCACGTGCAGTGCAGCACGGTAATGGAAGCCTATCCTGCATCACGCTTCCTCATCCATTTGATTTGCTTGTTAGAATATAGCACTAGCATAGCTTTCCATGCTCTCTCAATCATTTAGCATCACTTGGCGTATCATGAGTATAGCTTTGCTAACGCATTCGATTTTCATTAGTTAGCATAGCCTCAGTGTAGCTTTCCTCGCTGTCTTATTCAATTAGCATCAGCTAATGGCTAGTTTGGGATCCCTTTGGGAATGGTGGAGGGAGGTTACACTACACTGAGGCAGTGTTTCTCAACCCTTTTCCAAGGACTGGCACGCAATTGTTCTCTAAGGCCCTCCGATTGTACAACTTGTATTTGAGAACTGTTTAAATTAGTTTCAGCGAACCATCTGCTTCATGTATCGGGGTTTGAGAAACACTAATGGATGTCTCTCTTTTACACAGCCTTCTGTTTGCAGAGCCAGTGGAAGGAGTCCATGTCCAGAAATGGACGAACTACTGCATCTGGGTTAGACTGACAGGGTTGTGTTGCATGGGGGGCTGTGAGTTTACCTCCACTGGGAAAGCTCTAGTTCTCTATTTCTAGGCGTATGTCTGAGAATGGGACCAGTTGCCCATCAAAACTGATGGTGTAGAGTAAATGATCAGACAAATTGATTCACTCTAAGAGTCCGATGACAGTTAGATTTACTGAGGCTGCAGTGCAGAGAGCAAACTGTGGAGCCTGGCTCAGCTCTGCTCAGTAAGAGGATGAAGAGAGAGGACTTGGGAGAGGCCATGGTCTACTGTAACCTCCTGGAAACTAGGAGGTTACAGTAGATACCAGTATTCTTTTCCATGACAAAAATGACAACAAGAAGCAGACTAAACTTTGGTAATTTAAAAACCTTTTATGCATAAAATATTGTCTGCTAGAGCTTGGAAAATAAACACATGTGACTCTGGATGACAACATAATGATGTATGTTTCCAACATTAGGGCTGTTTTCCTAAAGACGTTATTTCTGCTTTGCACTTTGTTTCCTTGCTATGATACTAACAAGTAAGTATCGTCATACTGGTATCATCCCGGCCCTACTGGAAACCAGTGCCAAGGCCCATTAATGGAAAGAAGATACAGCATGATAACCCAGTTTCCCCCTCGCTTTTCCTATCTCTTCCCTCCTTCATTGCTTACCGCCCTTATGACCTAGCTCTTAGTATCTAGACAGAGGCTCCCTAGGTTGGTTGGTTGTGTTTGTGTTTGAGATGAAGATAGAAGAGAGATACTTCTATGGAGAGGAAGGCCTAGTAGTTATTGGTCGCTCCTTACTCAGACCTATCGGCAGATAGTGGAGACTGAAGGGCGTGGGGAGGGTTATAGCAGGGCAGCATGGGGTTTTGGAGATGGGGGCCGGGACGGCTGCTGTATGATGCACTCATGCGTAACCCCACTTCCCAATTGATCACAGCCCAGGAGCTGTCATGTGCTATCTGTGTCCATCCTGTTGCTCTTGAAGAATGCCAGTCTGTATTTCAAGGGGGCGTGGACTGATTCGCGCGCGTGTGTGTGTGTGTGTGTGTGTGTGTATTTGCTTATACAATCTCCATTCCTTGACCCTCTCCCACTGCTTGTCGGGCCATCATATCACCCAATAATTTAAACTCTAAACATTACAGAAATGCCAAACAAGAAAACTCAATTATCTAACTCAACATCTATATTGTCTGTATTTTGTCCTGCACAATTCAAACCATTTTCTAGGCTTGCTGTATCTTTGCCAAGTGCTAACTGTAGCCTCTGGGTCGGAAATGCGTTCCGGAAAGCTGCACTGCCAAATCAAAAGCTCTCCAAACGCATAAGGGAGTAAGGAAAGATCCACTCTCTAAACAGATGATGATGCAGCTGCAGTGCACTCTGATTTAATGGAGGACACATTAAGACATGGCCATGTCTAAACTGTATGTCTAATCTGTTTGATATGGATTATGTAGGTTACATTAGACACTACATTAGAGATTTCACTTACAGGTACACCCACCACGTAGTATTACTTTGGCAATTAAATCATACACATTTTATAGAGAATATATATATTCTACAGTGTAGAAAATAGTAAAAAATAAAGAAAAACCCTGGAATGAGTAGGTGTGTCCAAACTTTTGACTGGTACTGTGTGTGTGTGTGTGTGTGTGTGTGTGTGTGTGTGTGTGTGTGTGTGTGTTGAAGTCGGAAGTTGAAGTCGGAAGTTTACATACACCTTAGCCAAGTACATTTAAACTCAGTTTTTCACAATTCCTGACATTTAATCAGAGTAAAAAGGTCCCTGTCTTAGGTCCGTTAGGATCACCACTTTATTTTAAGAATGTGAAATGTCAGAATAACAGTAGAGAGAATGATTTATTTCAGCATTCCCTTCCACAAGCTTCCCTCAATAAGTTAGGTGAATTTTGGCTCATTCCTCCTGACAGAGCTGGTATAGCTGAGTCAGGTTTGTAGGCCTCCTTACTTGCACACACTTTTTCAGTTCTGCACACAACTTTTCTATAGGATTGAGGTCAGGGCTTTGTGATGGTTACTCCAATACCTTGACTTTGTCCTTCAGGCATTTTGCCACAACTTTGGAAGAATGCTTGGGGTCATTGTCTATTTGGAAGACCCATTTGCGACCAAGCTTTAACTTCCTGACTGATGTCTTGAGATGTTGCTTCAATATAACCACATAATTGTCTTTCCTCATGATCCCATCTATTTTGTGAAGTGCACCAGCCCCTCCTGCAGCAAAGCACCCCCACAACATGATGCTGCCACCCCCGTGCTTCACGGTTGGGATGGTGTTCTTCGGCTTGCAAGCCTCCCCCTTTCCCTCCAAACATAATTATGGTCATTATGGCAAACAGTTAAATTTTTGTTTCGTCAGACCAGAGGACATTTCTCCAAAAAGTACGATCTTTGTCCCCATGTGCAGTTCCAAACCGTCGTCTGGCTTTTTTATGGCGGCCTTTATGAGCGGCCTTTCAGGTTCTGTCGATATAGGACTCAATTTACTGTGGATATAGATACTTTTGTACCTGTTTCCTCCAGCATCTTCACAAGGTCCTTTGCTGTTTTGGGATTGATTTGCACTTTTCGTAGCAAAGTACGTTCATCTCTAGGAGGCAGAACGCATCTCCTTCCTGAGTGGTATGAAGGCTGTGTGGTCCCATAGTGTTTATACTTGTGTATTATTGTTTGTACAGATGAACGTGGTACATTCAGGCATTTTGAAATTGCTCCCAAGGATGAACCAGACTTGTGGAGGTCTACAATATTTTTTCTGAGGTCTTGGCTTGAGTTTGAAGGTTGGCATTGAAATACATCCACAGGTACACCTCCAATTGACTCAAATGATGTCAATTAGCCTATCAGAAGCTTCTAAAGCCATGACATCATTTTCTGGAATTTCCCAAGCTGTTTAAAGGCACAGTCAACTTAGTGTAGGTACACTTCTGACCGACTGGAATTGTGATACAGTGAATTATAAGTGAAATAATCTGTCTGTAAACAGTTGTTGGAAAAATGACTTGTGTCATGCACAAAGTAGATGTCCTAACTGACTTGCCAAAACTATAGTTTGTTAACCTCTCTAGGGTACGTGGGACGCTAATGTCCCACCTGACCAACATCCAGTGAAAGTGCAGGGCGCCAAATTCAAACATCAGAAATCTCATAATTAAAATTCCTCAAACATACATGTATTATACACCATTTTAAAGTAAAACTTGTTGTTAATCGCACCACAGTGTCCGATTTCAAAAAGGCTACAACAAAAGCATACCATGCGATTATGTTAGGTCAGTACCTAGTCACAAAAAAATACAGCCATTTTTCCAGCCAAAGAGAGAAGTCACAAAAAGCAGAAATAGAGAGAAAAATTAATCACTAACCTTTGATGATCTTCATCAGATGACACTCATAGGACTTCATGTTACACAATACATGTATGTTTTGTTCGATAAAGTTCATATTTATATCTAAAAATCTCTGTTTACATTGACGCTTTATATTTTGCTTCCAAAACATCCGGGTGAAAGTGCCAAGAGCCACATCAATTTACAGAAATACTCATCATAAATGTTGATGAAAATACAACTGCTATGCATGAAATTAAAGATATACTTCTCCTTAATGCACCCGCTGTGTCAGAAAAAAAAAGCTTTACAGAAAAAGCTTTACTAAAAAAGCTTTACAGAAAAAGCACACCATGGAATAATCTGAGTACAGCGCTCAGAGACCAAAACAAGCAATACAGATACCCACCATGTAATGGAGTCAACAAAAGTCAGAAATAACATTATAAATAGTCACTTACCTTTTTATTTTTTATTTTTTTAACCTTTATTTAACTAGGCAAGTCAGTTAAGAACAAATTCGTATTTTCAATGACGGCCTAGGAACAGTGGGTTAACTGCCTGTTCAGCGGCAGAATGACAGATTTGTACCTTGTCAGCTCAGGATTTGAACTTGCAACCTTTCGGTTACTAGTCCAACACTAACCACTAGGCTACCCTTTGATGATCTTCATCAGAATGCGCTCCCAGGAATCCCAGTTCTACAATAAATGTTCGTTTTGTTTGATAAAGTCCATAATTTTGTCCAAATACCTCCTTTTTGTTCACGCATTTAGTACAGTAATCCAAATGCGCAGGCACTAGGTCCAGACAAAGTCAAAAAAGTTATATTACAGTTCGTAGAAACATGCCAAACGATGTATATAATCAATCTTTAGGATGTTTTTATCATAAATCTTCAATAATGTTTCAACTGGAGAATTCCTTTGTCTTTAGAAATGAAAGGGAACGGAGCTAACTCTGGCGCGCGCCTGACTGAGCACATCTGAGCACATCTGGCAGACCCATGACTCAATCAGCTCATTCTCTTTCACTTCACTGTAGAAGCCTCAAACAAGGTTCTAAAGACTGTTGAAAGCCTTAGGAAGTACAATATGACCCCACAGACACTGTATATTGGATAGGCTAAGACTTGAAAACCTACAAACCTCATATTTCCCACTTCCTGGTTGGATTTTTCTCAGGTTTCTGCCTGCCATATGAGTTCTGTTATACTCACAGACATCATTCAAACAGTTTTAGAAACTTCAGAGGTTTTTCTATCCAAATCTATTAATATGCATATCCTAGCATCTGGGCCTGAGTAGCAGGTAGTTTACTCTGGGCACGCTTTTCATCCGGACGTGAAAATACTGCCCCCTACCCCAAAGAA
This sequence comes from Oncorhynchus kisutch, assembly GCF_002021735.2. NCBI lineage: Eukaryota > Metazoa > Chordata > Actinopteri > Salmoniformes > Salmonidae > Oncorhynchus > Oncorhynchus kisutch. The sequence continues at coordinate 74,508,515 of NC_034177.2, read as the reverse complement.
GTTAACAAGACATTTGTGGAATGGTTGAAAAACGAGTTTTAATGACTCCAACTTAAGTGGATGTAAACTTCCGACTTCAACTGTATATACATCCCTGGATTACTGGATCTCTGCGAGGTTTCATCAGACTTGATGAGTGTGGATAGAAGGGCAGGTGGTATAGTGTGTTAGTTCAGGGATGTTTATTTACCACAATGCTTTGGGGGAGGGGGTAATGTAGGAGCTTTGAGTGAGTGACAGATGGTGTGTTGGTAACCCTGACTCTATGAACTTCTTATACTGGATGTGTGTCAGTTGCCCTGTTTGCTTACAGTTGCTATTTGTTTCTGTTTAATGAGGCTGTGCTAACATGTTTGTACTGGTCTTAGTGCAGGCCATAAATTAAGCTGTGAGGACAATGAGTTAATGCCTTCAGTACAGCAGCAGTTGTTAGCAATTTTGTTCAGGTGAATGGGTGTATATCGTACATTACAGAGCAGAGAAAATGTGTATTTTACATTTACTGGTCTAGTGATTCTGTTTTGGTAATTCAATTATTGGTGTGAATATTCTTGAAATAAATACATTTAAGATACAGTATGTTCTGTGTGTGTGTGTGTGTGTGTGTGTGTGTGTGTGTGTGTGTGTGGGGGGGGGGGGGGTTATAGGATAAGTACGCACATATCAGGCAGCCTTGCTGGCCAGCTGAAGATGGTTGCCGAAGCTGCGTCAGGGTGTAGTCGTGTGTCACTCTGGATATGAATGGAACCTGGGTGAGGTTATTGAACTATGACAGCAGTGCGTCAGTGAGAAACTCCGTATATGCCCGTCCTCCCCCACAACCCTGCCCTACCCCCTCCCTGGGCAAAGAGGCTTTGGCTACGTTGTCTCCAGTGACTGACCTGATTTCTAAGAGTGTGTGCGCGTGCAAGGCAGATTAGTGAGGCTGGCAGCAACTCTATTCTCTATTACATTGCAGTGTCAGTTTGGGCTGGTGATGGCACAGTGTGTGCGTGTGGGAATGTGGGTCAATGTGTAGTGTGAGGTCAGTGTTCCCAGACACACACACACACAAACCAGCTTTGTGGATTAATGGCCCAATGTCATCCTTTAGTTTTACGTACACTTCTGTAGGTTTTTGGTCCAAAACACAATGATTTACTCAGCAAGAATAGGAAGTGGCACATCAATGTAAAAGGGCAGGGATGGGCAATTTTGATAGGGTTGGCCCCCCACCTTGCGACCAACAATTTTAGCGGACCTCTTCTTGACAGCAGAGAGGAAAAAAATGTATGTTAATTTCCTGCAATTGTATAAATGTTACCATGGGGCGTAGAGAAAATGTTGCAGTTTTAAAGTAAGTTTGTTGCAATTCTAAATCTTTTGCCATGGGGCGGAGAGCAGATTTTGGAATTTTATAACACATTTCATGCAATTCTACTCATTTTGTCATGGGGTGGAGAGAAAAATGTGCAGTTTTACAGCTAACTTCTTGCAATCGTATATACATTTTGCCATGGGGTAGAGAGAACAATTAGATTTCTGAGTGAGAGTAACTAACAAAATCAATGAGGGCCCCTCATGGTCAGTGATTTGACCATAATTAATACAAGTGTAGATAGCTAGCCGCTACACTAACTTGCCAAAAGCGGGGGCGCCAGTTGCCCATCACCGGTTTAGGGCGATTCCACGGGAACAGCATGACACTGAGACTCTGAGTTTTCTAAATGTATGTCAAACAAAAACCAATTATTGCAAAGTTAAAGGTGTCACGCCCTGACCTTAGAGATCCTTTTTATTCTCTATTTTGGTTAGGTCAGGGTGTGACTAGGGTGGCCAATCTATGTGTTATATTTCTTTGTTGGCCGGGTATGGTTCCCAATCAGAGGCAGCTGTCTATCGTTGTCTCTGATTGGGGATCATACTTAGCCTGTTTTCCACCTTAGTTTGTGGGATCTTGATTTTTGTTAGTTGCTGTATAGCCTGCAGAACTTTATGTTCGTTTTGTATTTTGTATTTTTTTGGGGTGTTCATTTGAAATAAAAGTAAGATGTTCGCCTACCACTCTGTACCTTGGTCTAATTCATCTAACGATGGATGTAACAAAAGGTCCAATGCATCCATTTTGTTCTCAATATCAAGTGGTACCGTAACGCCAAGTCTAGATCCATGAGTCTTCTTCCAAGCCATAAGACTCCTGAACATCTAATCAAATGGCTACCCAGACTATTTGCATCCCCCCCTCCCTTCTACACTGCTGATACTCTCTGTTATTATCTATGCATAGTCACTTTAATAACTCTACCTACCTGTACATATTACCTCGACTAACCGGTGCCCTCGCACATTGATTGACTCTGTACCGGTACCCCCTTGTATATAGCTTCACTATTGTTCTTTTACTGCTGCTCTTGAATTATTTCTTACTTTTATTTCTTACTTTCTTTAGGTATTTTCTTCAAACTACATTGTGGGTTAAGGGCTTGTAAGTAACCTGTATTCTGCGCATGTAACAAATCAAGGTACAAATCTGTCGTTCTGCCCCTGAACAGGCAGTTAACCCACTGTTCCTAGGCCGTCATTGAAAATAAGAATTTGTTCTTAACTGACTTGCCTGGCTAAATAAAGGTAAAAAAAAAATAAAAATAAAATAAAATTTGTTATTTCATTCAATCCTTTCTGGGTAACAATGTACTGATTGCTTTCAATTAAAATGGTTAAAAATAAACAAAAATTGTTTCTAATCTAAGAGCAAGACTGTGCGAGAGTGATCTCAGTGGGGAGGGAAAAACTAAAAACTAGCTGTTATTGACAGAGAGGTTTGGAACGGTCTTTCTTATTGGCCTATTGACTAATTAACCGCCTGGTGATGTCACAAGGCAGGCCAAAACTCCATCCCTCCAAAGCAGGCAGACATTTCAGGTGGCTCTTTTCAAACAGCTCGTACACTTAAAGGGCATTATCACAATTTCACAGTATTATTCCAACCTAATAGTGTGGAAATATATATAAAACACCGGGAAATCAAGTTTTTGACTGCCTTGGGCCTTTAAACAAGGACTTCTTTAATAAATGTCCACTGATAATTTTATAATCACATTTACTTGAAGAACAGTACAGTTGAAAAGTTTGTTAACAGAATGACAGTTTGTGCTGTTACTGTCATCCGTTTTGTTACCAGACTTTGCATCTGCACTGTTTTGTAAAAATGTCTTTGGAAATTGTTAAAATTAATTATTGTGCATAGAGTTGCATGGTTTGTTTAACTTTGCAATTATTGTTTTTTGTTTGACATAAGTTTTTATGTGAAAGATTTGAGTCTCAGTGTCCCTGTTACTGTGGAATTTCCCTTTACCAATAGAGCAGTAGATATCCGTATGTATTAGGTTAACTAGCACCCCGTATTCTGTGGTTGTGTATGAATACTATGGAAACACATATTAGTCCTCTAGAATGATTTATTTTTGAAGTTGACTACTAGTTATTACAGGCAATGGTGTCTCTTTGACAGGCTTCTGACTGGAGTCTGTCAATATACTGCCCAGACCACCCAGGCTGCATTCATTATTTGAGTTGAATGGTTATAACTGAAGGATAATGGAGTTAGGCCTAAACTCACCAACGGCTTACGTCCATCCTCCATTCAGTATTGACTGAGCTGGCCTGAGTCCCAGCCTCAGTGTCCTACTTGGGGTCCTGTCCTGTACTTGGCCAAGCCCTCTTGGCATCTTAGCCCCAGGTTCTGATGTCCACATCTCACATGGCTGCACTGTGGGGTTGGGAATCAGGCCAACGCATCCCTTTAAATTCTATTTCCTTCTATTAACACATTTCTTCTTTACCCCATTATGTTCTGATAGTCTTAAGTTGACCAACTAAAACTACCCTGGAGTTTCCTCTTAAGCCACTATAGTTCCCATAACTATCTGGAATTTCCCCTTTGAAGGGACTTATCTGATGATGGACAATTAAAGAAACAAAAACAATGATGCCAGTCAGCATGGCCCTTGGATGAGCGACACCGTGTAGCAGTTTATCCATGCTCATGAATTAAATGGACTATACTTGTCCCACTATTCCTGTGTCAGATAAGCCAGACATGCAAATTCCCCTCCTCCACAACCTTCTGACCTGGTTAAGGGGACCGGCACGTATATCAGCATCAGCAAGGTCTTTACAAAAGCCCTTATTATTGTCAATATGAAGTGACCTGCTTTGTGCCTCTCTGTGTGTGTGTGTGTGTGTGTGTGTGTGTGTGTTTGTGTGTGTGCTGCCTTAATGCAGCCTCTGTTCTGGAGCTGATCCAGATGAGTAGTAATGAGTCTGGGAATGGGGAACCGTTGGATAAGGAAGATGAAGGTTCTTTACCAGATGCTGCAAGAAAAGGAAGCTATACTACATGCAGAACCTAAAACTTCCCCTTCCCTTTGAACCAAATATGATTCACTATTATGCCCTATGGTTCTGTGATATCATAAAGCCTATGGCGCTCTGGTGTTTTTATGATAAGGTAGCTGTGACTCATCAGCTTTGTTAAGTGGGGGGGGAACCCAGAGGTCCCATCGAAGCATATCTAAAGTGGTAATGAATAGAGAAGACAATGGGGAAAGTCCGCCAAATATCTTTCAAAGTTCATTCTTCATTGTCTGTGGTTTAAAAATCTAACGCTGTAGATTTAGAGGAAAAGGCTGATATTGAAATAGTGAAATAACGGTTGTTTCTGGTACTGTACAGTCCAACAAAGGATTCTGTCTATCAGGGATTGACTCCAGAATGTTTACTCTTTTCAACTTGCATATAAAAAAATAACAATAAGTTAGTGTAACGGCTAGCTAGTTAGCAGTGGTGCGCACTAAATAGCGTTTCAATCGGTGACGTCACTTGCTCTGAGCCCTTGAAGTAGTGGTTCCCCTTGCTCTGCAAGGGCCGCGGCTTTTGTGGAGTGATGGGTAACGATGCTTCGAGGGTGACTATTGTTAATGTGTGCAGAGGGTCCTTGGTTCGCGCCCGGGTATGGGTGACGGGACGGTCTAAAGTTATACTGTTACATTAGCTTTGATTTTGTGCCAGACTGCCACGCTCGACACAGAACGCAGTAGGGCCGGAATCCTTGTGTCAATGCTGGTTTCCAGTCTAGTCATTGACCCAAATAAATTATTACTAATCTAGGAATCCTGACATCATGTCATTGTCTGTCTCAGTGCTACAACATACTGTATATATATATATATACTGAACAAAAATATAAACGCAACATGTAAAGTGTTGGTCCCATGTTTCATGAGCTGAAAAAAAAAATCTCCTACATTTTCCACATGCACAAAAAGCTTATTTCTCCAAAATGTTGTGCACAAATTTGTTTACATCCCTATTAGTGAGCATTTCTCATTTACCAATATAATCTACTAGAAAGGTGTGGTATATCAACTAGCTGATTAAATAACATAATCATTACACAGGTGCACCTTGTGCTAGGGACAATAAAAGGCCACTTTAAAATGTGCAGTTTTGTCATACAACACAATGCCACATACAGTGCCTTGCGAAAGTATTCGGCCCCCTTGAACTTTGCGACCTTTTGCCACATTTCAGGCTTCAAACATAAAGATATAAAACTGTATTTTTTTGTGAAGAATCAACAACAAGTGGGACATAATGATGAAGTGGAACGACATTTATTGGATATTTCAAACTTTTTTAACAAATCAAAAACTGAAGAATTGGGCGTGCAAAATTATTCAGCCCCTTTACTTTCAGTGCAGCAAACTCTCTCCAGAAGTTCAGTGAGGATCTCTGAATGATCCAATGTTGACCTAAATGACTAATGATGATAAATACAATCCACCTGTGTGTAATCAAGTCTCCGTATAAATGCACCTGCACTGTGATAGTCTCAGAGGTCCGTTAAAAGCGCAGAGAGCATCATGAAGAACAAGGAACACACCAGGCAGGTCCGAGATACTGTTGTGAAGTAGTTTAAAGCCGGATTTGGATACAAAAAGATTTCCCAAGCTTTAAACATCCCAAGGAGCACTGTGCAAGCGATAATATTGAAATGGAAGGAGTATCAGACCACTGCAAATCTACCAAGACCTGGCCGTCCCTCTAAACTTTCAGCTCATACAAGGAGAAGACTGATCAGAGATGCAGCCAAGATGCCCATGATCACTCTGGATGAACTGCAGAGATCTACAGCTGAGGTGGGAGACTCTGTCCATAGGACAACAATCAGTCGTATATTGCACAAATCTGGCCTTTATGGAAGAGTGGCAAGAAGAAAGCCATTTCTTAAAGATATACATAAACAGTGTCGTTTAAAGTTTGCCACAAGCCACCTGGGAGACACACCAAACATGTGGAAGAAGGTGCTCTGGTCAGATGAAACCAAAATTGAACGTTTTGGCAACAATGCAAAACGTTATGTTTGGCGTAAAAGCAACCCAGCTCATCACCCTGAACACACCATCCCCACTGTCAAACATGGTGGTGGCAGCATCATGGTTTGGGCCTGCTTTTCTTCAGCAGGGACAGGGAAGATGGTTAAAATTGATGGGAAGATGGATGGAGCCAAATACAGGACCATTCTGGAAGAAAACCTGATGGAGACTGCAAAAGACCTGAGACTGGGACGGAGATGTGTCTTCCAACAAGACAATGATCCAAAACATAAAGCAAAATCTACAATGGAATGGTTCAAAAATAAACATATCCAGGTGTTAGAATGGCCAAGTCAAAGTCCAGACCTGAATCCAATCGAGAATCTGTGGAAAGAACTGAAAACTGCTGTTCACAAATGCTCTCCATCCAACCTCACTGAGCTCGAGCTGTTTTGCAAGGAGGAATGGGAAAATATTTCAGTCTCTCGATGTGCAAAACTGATAGAGACATACCCCAAGCGACTTACAGCTGTAATCGCAGCAAAAGGTGGCGCTACAAAGTATTAACTTAAGGGGGCTGAATAATTTTGCACGCCCAATTTTTCAGTTTTTGATTTGTTAAAAAAGTTTGAAATATCCAATAAATGTCGTTCCACTTCATGATTGTGTCCCACTTGTTGTTGATTCTTCACAAAAAAATACAGTTTTATATCTTTATGTTTGAAGCCTGAAATGTGGCAAAAGGTCACAATGTTCAAGGGGGCCAAATACTTTTGCAAGGCACTGTATGTCTCAAGTTTTGAGGGAGAGTGAAATTGGCATGCTGACCTTAGGAATGGCAACCAGAGCTGTTGCCTAGGAAGTGAATGTTAATTTCTCCGCCATAATCTGCCTCCAACGTTGTTTTAGAGAATTTGTCAGTACGTCCAACCATCCTCACAACTGCAGACTACGTGTAACCACACCAGCCCAGGACCGCCACATCCACGCATGCATGAAAGTATGAATTTGCATCAGAAATTACATTTTGACCTCTCTCTCGCTCTCTCTCTCTCTCTCTCTCGCTCTCTCTCGCTCTCTCTCGCTCTCTCTCGCTCTCTCTCTCTCTCGCTCTCTCTCTCTCTCTCTCTCTCTCTCTCTCTCTCTCTCTCTCTCTCTCACATACTGTGCTGGCAGCTGATGGAAGAGAAGACACCCATCAAGCTTGCCATGGTGTCCAGACTGCCTAAGTTCGGTGTCCGCCCCACCACGGGGGTCACCAGCCCCCTGCCCAATGGAACCACCCCTTCACCCCAAGACAGCAAGACCACCCCCCCAGCAAGACCCAATGGGGTGGTCCGTGCCTCCTCCTTCTCTCTAAAATGGAGGAAAGACGGTGGCAGTACTCCAACCACCCCCACTAGCTTTGAAGATGATGCATGCCCAAAGGAGGGAGGGGACAAGCCCAAGACTCAGCACTCCACATGGGGGAGGGAGATCAAGAAACCGTCCCCATCCACCCCTAAGAGGGTCAGGAGTTCTGGTTCGTCTGAGTCATCTACTTCAAGCCCCAGGGCCATCCCCCGCCAAGTCGCAAAGACCAGCCCCAAGGCAGGGCCCAGACAGGGGCAGAGCGCCTCCTTCAGTGGAGGCCCCAAACTAGGCCAAAATGGAGCTACTGATGGCTCAGGACAGTCAGGTTCAGGGCTGGTGAGGCCACGGGCCAGCTCCAGCTCCCCTCGCAGCAGCTCTAGAGATAGCCTATCCCAGTCCAGCGACAGCCTCAAGTCCCTCACACTGGACAACATGGTGCGCTCGCAGAGTTTCACCCACTTCAAGCAGATCCCGTCCCCGACCAACTTGCCCATGGCACGCTCCTTCTCCTTTAACCGGGCAGTGGAGCTGGCCAAGCCTCTGGCTAACACACAGCTACAACCACCCAGGACCAACCACATCAGACCCCACCAGCTGTCGAATGGGAGGCAGGGCCTGGGGATGGGCCTCGGCCTGGGCACAGGGCTGGGTGGGCTTCAGTATCCTAGGAGCCTCTCTTCAGCCGGCTCCCCCTCCACAACCCCTAGTGCCCTCAAAAAACCTCTTCTCCCCAACTGTGTTCTGAACAAGCCTTCTGCTCTGGGCTATAGACTGACACGGCCTGACACGGTCAAGCAGCAGAAACCCCTGTTTACAGGGAGGGTGAAGGGGGAGGTCAGGGCTGGAGGAGTGGGGGACGGGGATAGGGCAGAGTCACCCCCCCTCACCCTCACTCCAGACCCCCTTAGTGACAGCGACAGGACCTCAGGGGGGCAGCTCAGGGGGACAGGGGAGGGGCTAGAGGACATGTCTCTCTCCTCAGCCTCATCGCTCTCTCGTGGAGATACCAGCGAGGAGTTCTTGGATGACTTTAATAACCTGGCTGATGGGGATGTCCCAGACAACAGGGCGAGAGGTAGTACTGCCACTCAGACCCGCCTGCGGAGCTTCCTGAATGAGACCATGGACTGGAATGAGATGGGCCTCTCAGGTAAGAAAAAAAAAACACCTGCTGAAATCTTATCTTCTTTTGTTACTACTAGTTGCCACGATTAACCACTCTAGAGCTTTTATAACACTGCTTCAGTCCCATAATTCCTGACAGTCAGTAAAATGTATGAACTGATTGTCCTGTTTGTGTCCCCTGTGCAGGGCGGAAGGAGGAAGTTGACATCCTGGCCCCAGAGAGGGGAGACTTCCTTCAGGGCTCGTCTCTGGAGCTGTCCCCTTCCAACAGCTCGGGGGGCACCTACATGTGGGACGAGGAGGATCTGGAGCCCCTGGGACCCAGAACACACCCATGTGAGAGCTATGACGACTCAGACCGCCTCAACAGCATGGTGAGTCAATGCTTGGTTTGCCCCAGGGCACCAAATTCATACACACGAAAACACCCATATTTACCTGGCTGGTCAGATACAGTCAGAACATAGAGAGTGTCAGGAGAATATTTAGTCATTGTTTAGAAAAACAGACTGTTTTATTGTCAGCAATTGTCTTGTCTTCCGCTTAGCATACACTTCATATAGTATCACTGACTAGTAATGACATACTGTCATTTCTGTATGATGCACAGTACAGTACAAAGTTAATTCATCAGATTGACTAGTGTTCGTATTCACCAGAGGCCTGATAGTGTGTACCTTTGACCCTATTATGTCAGTCCAGTCCTCCCAGCAAGAGCTACATGCTTTATTCTATCAATTGATCCCGCTGCTAAAAATTCAGTTAAACTAGATCCTTAATTAGGGATTAGGAGAACAAAGACTCAGGTCAGAAAGGGAATGTGAATGCCAAGGCTGCCAACCACCCACTCCCAACCAAGGTCTCCCTCCCGTGGGGTTCCCAGATTCTGGAATGTCTGCATAGCTCCTTACAAGCCACATATGATCTCCTGGAGATAATCAAACAGTTTCTTTCTGTTTTCCTCTCGGTGTTCCGGTGCCATTGGCTCTGGAATGTTTAACGAGCTTAATGACGGGGATTTAAAACAGTTAATCAGCTTAGTATTTTCTTCCCTTCCTCTGGGGTTTACCATTACATGAAGACACAGAATTGTTGACCGAACAGTGGTGCATAGACAACTGAGACAGTGTGTATTGGGGAGAGAGCTGTCTGGGGATGCCAACTGTTCTGAGTGGGTGTGAGTGACTCTCACTAATATATAATAATAATATTTAGCAGACACTTTTATCCAAACAACTTAAAGTCATGCGTGCGGCTTCGGGAATCGAACCCACAATCCAACTGAGCCATAAATCATTGCACTGATACAATGACAATGACATTCATGTATCTGGTAAGCCTAGTAGAATATGGTCCATCTAACATAATGTGTCCTAATTGTTTGGCCTAATAGGTCAAAGCCCCCTGAGATGTGCTGCATTTGTTTGGAACACGTGATTCAGAGCAAACACAGCAAAGTAAAGCATGTATGTAGGGTGACACCATGTGGCCAAAGCCATTTGTTACACCGATAAAGAAGTATAGATTGGAGTAGAACAGGGGACTCTAATAACATATTGTACGGAACACATTTGTACTGTAGTGAAGCTGTCTCTAGAGTAATGCAATGTGTCTTTCATGATCATGTGAAACGTCAATTGCTATGGAAATGCTGGGATGTGTTTTTCAATGATGTTAAAGTTAATTATGATGCAACTATGACAGTGATACGATATGGATTACAATTATCATCATGAATATTAAGGCTATACGCACTACATGTTACACACACAGACACTCAACCATGCAAATTGGCCGAGTTATTATTTATTTGGACAGCACACATTATAATCTTATTCTTATACAGACATCGTACACACTCACTAAATCACATCCTAAATCATACACACCAACCTACTCAGATATACTTCACACATAATATCTTGTCTCAATTTTCTAACATCTGTGGCATTGGCTCACAGGCAAACAGGCAAGGGAATAAAACCAATATTGCTAGAACCTATTTCTTAAATTCTAAATATCAGACATTTGATGCTCTAATTTTGACCGTCATAATACCTCTGATGGCAGTAATTTTACAAGCACTAATTATGGTCAATTTAGACTGAGAATAGTATCTAGTTATGGTACGGGGTGAAATAAGTATAGCCAGTTATAATTGTAATGGTTTAGCAGATTCCAAAAAAATAAAGATCAGTCTTTATGCGGCTAAAAGAAAAGGAATATAACATATACTGTTTACAGGAAACTCACTCTACGTCCTTAGATGAAGTTGTGTGGAAAAAGGAATGTGGTGGTGAATTTTTTTTCTGTCATGGCCAAAGGAACTCCAAAGGTGTGATGATATTAATTAACAAACATTTTGATCTGAATTTGCAAATAGTCAGGAATGATTCGCAAGAAAGGTGGATCTTTTTGAATATGAAAGTTGACGAAAAAGAGATTTGGCTCAAACAACTATATGGTCCAAATCAGGATGATCCATACTTTTTCGAAAACATTTGTACCAACTTATTGAACGTACAGGCAACAAATGATCAAATCATTATGTTAGGAGACTATAATACAGTGTTAAGTACCTCAATGGACCTTAAAGGTAATCACTCTACAAACAATCATCACCCTGCCCTTAAGGAAATCACAAATATTATGGACACATTAGAAATAGTTAATATTTGGAGACTAAAAAACCCCAACCTAGTGAGATATACACGGAGGAGACTTAATCAAGCTATTCATCTTGACTACTTTCTTGTCTCTTTCATCAAAGGTTAAAAAAAGTATTAATAGGAGACAGAATGCGATCGGATCATCATTTAATTGGCATTAACATAACTCTTATAGATTTTCCATGAGGACGGGGATATTGGAAATTGTATTGGAGGACAACATATTTTTAACTAAGACAAAATAATTTATAACTGAATTTTTCCAGTATAATATTGTTTGGGTTACCTTCAAATGTACCTTCAGAGGTCATTCAATTCAATATTCATCAATAATAAAAAAGCTGTTTCTGTCTAAAGAGACAAGACTAACTAATAGTACAGGTAGATAGCAATAAAAATGACACTACAGTAATACAAAATATGTTAGAGGAAAAACAAAAATAACTTGAGGAACTTATTCAAGAACGATCTAATGTAATCTATTACAAAAATAAAGCAAACTGGATGGAATATGGAGAGAAATGCACAACATTCTTCCTGAATCTCCAGTACAGGAACGCTAACAAAAATAATTTGGAGAAACTCATTACTGAAGACAGAGTCATCCATGATTCTCCGAATTATATTTTAAAAGAGGAAGCTAATTATTTTAGGCAGATGTTCTCTTTTCCGTCTCATCCTTTCCCACTGAATGAAGATTACGGTAAGGAATTCTTTACAAATAATATAAAAAATGGAAAATTAACAAGTGTACAGAAAAATCAGTGCGAAGGCCAAATTACAGAGGAATACATTTTTGAGGCTATTAAATCCTTTCAGTCTGGAAAACCCCCAGAACTTGATGGCATACCGGTAGAGGTATATCAAGCCTTTTTTGATATACTTAAAGCTACATTGTTAGATTGTTTTAACTACTCATATAGAAATGGTAGTCTGTCGGGTACTCAGCAGGAAGGTCTGATTTCTCTATTATTAAAACAAGACCCAGATTGCAAATATAAAGACCCAGTCTATCTAACACTTCAATGTTGTGATGCAAAAATACTAGCGAAATGCATAGCACTCAGAATTAAAAAGGTTTTACCAGGTATTGTTCATCCTGATTAATCCAGATCAGACAGGTTTTTTACATGGACGATCCATTGAAGATAATATACGACAACTACTAGAAATAATAGAATGTCAAGAAACATCTAAGAGGCCAGGCCTTGTATTTATAGCGGATTTTGAAAAGGCATTTGATAAAGTAAGACTGGATTTTATTTATAAATGCCTGGATTTTTTCAATTTCAGTAATTCTCTTATAAAATGACAAAAAATAATGTATAGCAACCCCAGGTGTAAAATAGTAAATAACGGCTACTTCTCAGAGAGTTTTGAATTGTCAAGAGGAGTTAAACAAGGGTGTCCACTGTCACCATATCTATTTGTTATGGCCATCAAAATGCTAGCCATTAAAATCAGATCCAATAACCACATTAGAGAAAAGCTCACTCAAAATAAAACATAATAAAAAGTATGTTTGAATGACACCTGAGGATCAGTGTTTTTACAGCTAATGCCGGTTTTCCTGAGGCTGATGCCATGCAGGTGTTTGTGCACATACATATACACACACTCTCATTCAGATAAATACATACAAGAACACACACATACATGTAATAGTGCCAGACATGCACACAAACATATACAGTTGGCATTGTCCTTGATGTCCTTTGTTTTTATAGATTTTTTGTTTGCTGTTTTCTTCTATCTTTTTCTTTTTTCAATTTAGTTCATTCTCTTGGTTGTTGGTGCATTGGGGGATTCTTGGGGGTGAAGAATGAAATTAATTGTAATAAAAAAAAAGTATATTCTTAGGGGTTTGGGAGGGGTCTTGAATGGTTGAGGGACAGCTAATTGGGAACTGTGGGGGGGATCTTGGAGTGTTAGGATTCATGTTTTTTGGACAGGTGGGAGATCTGTCGTCGTGCCCTTGAGCAGGGCATTGACCCTGGATGCTTCTGTGTGTCGCTCTGAATGGGAGTCTATTGGATGACTGGTATGGTGTAGTTGTTGAGAGGCTTCCCTGCAAGTATATTGTATGTTTTGGATATTCAATTTAAAATAATAAATAAAAAAAGTTAAGGACCCTGGGACTAAACACCTCCCTCTGCAACTGGATCCTGTACTTCCTGACGGGCTGCACCCAGGTGGTAAGGGTAGGCAACAACACATCCACCACGCTGATCCTCAACACTGGGGCCCCTCAGGGGTACGTGCTTAGTTCCTTCCTGTACTCCCTGTTCACCCATGACTGCGTGGCCAAGCACGACTCCAACACCGTCATTAAGTTTGCTGATGACACAACAGAGGTAGAGGCCTGATCACTGACAACGATGAGAAATCCTATAGGGAGGAGGCCAGAGACTGCCAGGACAACAACCTCTCCCTCAATGTGAGCAAGACAAAGGAGCTGATTGTGGACTATAGGAAAAGGAGGGCTGAACAGGCCCCCATTAACATCGACGGTGCTGAAGTGGAGCAAGTCAAGAGTTTCAAGTTCGCTGCTATCCACATCACCAACTAACTATCATGGTCCAAACTAAAGGTTGACCGATTAATCGGAATGGCCGATTTAATTAGGGCCGATTTCAAGTTCTCATGACAATCGGAAATAGGTATTTTTGGACACCGATTTGGCAGTTTTTTTTACACCTTTATTTAATCTTTATTTAACTAGGCAAGTCAGTTAAGAACACATTCTTATTTTCAATGGCGGCCTAGGAACGGTGGGTTAACTGCCTTGTTCAGGGACAGAACAACAGATTTTTTACCTTGTCAGCTCGGGGGATTCAATCTTGCAACCTTACAGTTAACTAGTCCAACGCTCAAGCCAAGGTAATTTGCTAGCTAGCATTAAACTTATCTTATAAAATTAAACTTATCTTATGAAAAACTACCAATCAATCAATCATAATCACTAGTTAACTACACATGGTTGATGATATTACTCGTTCATCTAGCGTGTCCTGCGTTGCATTTAATCGATGCAGTGTGTATCGTTGCTCCAATGTGTACCTAACCATAAACATCAATGCCTTTCTTAAAATCAATACACAGAAGTATATATTTTTAAACCTGCATATTTAGCTAAAAGAAATCTAGGTTAGCAGGCAATATTAACCAGGTGAAATTGTGTCACTTCGCTTGCGTTCATTGCACGCAGAGTCAGTGTATATGCAACAGTTTGGGGCCGCTTAATTTGCCAGAATTTTACGTAATTATGAGATGACATTGAAGGTTGTGCAATGTAACAGCAATATTTAGACTTATGGATGCCACCCGTTAGATAAAATACGGAACGGTTCTGTATTTCACTGAAAGAATAAACGTCTTGTTTTCGAGATGATAGTTTCTGGATTCGGTCATATTAATGACCTACGGCTCGTATTTCTGTGTGTTATCATGTTATAACTAAGTCTATGATTTGATAGAGCAGTCTGACTGAGCGATGGTAGGCACCAGCAGGCTCGTAAGCATTCATTCAAACAGCATTTTCGTGCATTTGCCAGCAGCTGTTTATAACTTCAAGCCTATCAACTCCCGAGTTGAGGCTGGTATAACCGATGTGAAATGGCTAGCTAGTTAGCGGGGTGCATGCTAATAGCGTTTCAAACGTCACTTGCTCTGAGACTTGGAGTGGTTGTTCCCTTTGCTCTGCATGGGTAATGCTGCTTCAAGGGTGGCTGCTGTCGTTGTGTTCCTGGTTCGAGCCCAGGTAGGAGAGAGGAGAGGGACGGAAGCTATACTGTTACACTGGCAATACTAAAGTGCCTATAAGAACATCCAATAGTCAAAGGTTAATGAAATACAAATGGTATAGAGAGAAATATTCCTATAATTCCTATAATAACTACAACATAAAACTTCTTACCTGGGAATATTGAAGACTCATGTTAAAAGGAACCACCAGCTTTCATATGTTCTCATGTTATGAGCAAGGAACTTAAATGTTAGCTTTCTTACATGGCACATATTGCACTTTTACTTTCTTCTCCAACACTTTGTTTTTGCATTTTTTAAACCAAATTGAACATGTTTCATTATTTATTTGAGGCTAAATTGATTTTATTGATGTATTATATTAAGTTTAAATAAGTGTTCATTCAGTATTGTTGCAATTGTCATTATTACAAATACATTTTAAAAATCAGCCGATGTAATCTGTATTGGCTTTTTTTTGTCCTCCAATAATTGGTATCGGTATTGGCGTTGAAAAATCATAATCGGTCAACCTCTAGTCCAAATACACCAAGACAGTTCTGAAGAGGGTACGACAACACCTTTCCCCTTCAGAAGGCTGAAAAGATTTGGCATGTGCCCAAAGATCCTCAAAAAGTTTTACAGCTGCACCCTCAAGAGCATCCTGACTGGTTGCATCACTGCCTGGTATGGCAACTGCTTGGCATCTGACCGTAAGGCGCTACAGAGGGTAGTGCGTACGGTCCAGTACATCACTGCAGCCAAGCATCCTGACATCCAGGACCTATATACTAGGCGGTGTCGGAGGAAGGCCCAAAAAATGGTCAAAGACTCCAGTCACCCAAGTCGTAGACTGTTATCTCTGCTACCGCACGGCAAGCAGTACCAGAGCGCCAAGTCTAAGACCAAAAGGCTCCTTAACAGCTTCTGCCCCCATAACCATAAGACTGCTGAACAATTAATCAAATGGACACCCGGACTATTTACCTTGACACCCAAACTCTATTTCATGAACTGCATTGTTGGTTAAGGGCATGTAAGTAAGCATTTCATGGTAAGGTCTACCTGTTGTATTCGATGCATTTGACAAATCAAATTTGATTTGATTTGTATGTGTGCCATTCAGAGGCTGAAAGAGTGTGCAACTCAATAGTAGGAAGGTGTTCCTAATGTTTTGTACACTCAGTGTAGACAGACAAGTCTTTTAAGAGGCAACAGCCAGCCATGATGATCTGTCATCTGGTGTAGGATTAACCTGACAAACGTCTTATGATCCTGTGTTGTAAAAGAGCTTCATAACACAGAACCCAGACAAAACAAATCACAGTCATCCTAGTTAAGCTGTGTTGCAATACCTCTGTGACTCCGCTTGATGGCAGTGTTACGTTAAATATGACATGTGTGTGTGTGTGTGTGGTAAGAGAAATACATCACTTGGTTTCCATGTTTTTCACTTGATGATTTCCTATAGCCTGCTGTTGAGTAGTAGACAGCCAGCTTCATAATTAGAAGTACTCCTGCCCTCATATTAGAGCTTTTAATGCATTATAATTGCATTTTTATTCATCTCTGTTTTGGATATAAATGGCATGATATTTTGTTTAACTTGAGCGATACGTTCACATTCCCATTCTTCCGCCTGCTTGCGTGTGTACAAGCATCCTGCAGATGAAAGTTGACGCTTGTCTGTTTTGTGGATATCGGCAAAGATATGTCCTAAATGGGCTATAATGATATGGCAACAGCTAATATTTATTTGGCTTGATTTGGTTGCTATAGAAACCATCACTATCATCACAATGGAAACAAGAATGTAAGTGCATGCATATGCATGAAGTGTAACGCTTGAGTCCAACAAAATGAAATATAACAGTCTGGATAAAGTTCGAAATGACACGGTTTCATATGTACAACATCTAAAGACCTGCCTCACTATATTGGGAGCTTTGCTGTTTCTAAAATGCCGTATTTGGGTGTTTCTGTAGCCGTTGTTCATGTTTTCTGCTTCCCCTAATACTGCCCAATGAGCCCGAGGAGGTCTATCGCTGGTTGGGTAAGTTTTTCAAAACCAAGTGAAATCAAAAAGTGTAATGACACTTCTGTAGCCTCCATTTAAATGAAAACGTGTGATTTGGTTAAAAATAGCCAGAGGAAGACATATTGTAGAGTGGCTGTCTGTATTCATTCTTATGTACCTGAAATGGCTACTTCCCCCGAAATGCTGTAACTGATAGACATTGGAATAAACAATGTGAAGCCACTCTCTCTTCTATTCTTTTCACTTACTCTCTCCTTGGCCTGTTCATTCCTTATTCCTGCAGATACCTAGTATTTGCTGTGTTTTTATTTTAATTCGGCTTCTCTCATGTGAGACATATCCTCTCAGTAGCAGAGCAAGCTCCTGACGGCGCTCTGTCTCTAATCCTCGCCTCCTCTCTGACTTCAAAGCTGCAGAGCTGCTGCTTCTTGATTTATTTATTTGGATCTAATGTTAGGCTTTGTAGCGCTGGGTGGTGACAGCCTAATTCATTAGCAGATAAATGAGCTAGGTGCTTAAGCCTTTCTCTCTGCAGTACACTGCTGTTTATAGTACACACACTCAGCAAGCAGACTGTTGTCGTATTAGTTAGCTAATATCTAGGCTGCTTTGTTTGCCGTGCAGAAATTGCCAACATGTCCCTACATTGTCTTGTCTGATCATTCATTGATTTTTTTATTCTCTCTCTTGCCTTCTGTCTTCCCCTCTTAGTATATGACATACGCCTGCATGCATTTATAGCTGCTATACTGAACCAATGTGTCGTCAGCCAGAACAAACACATTTGATAGTGGTTACTACTGTTTTTTGAAAGTAGCTATTTACAATGATGAAGGTGATCTGTGTCAGCCCTAAGATTAGTGGGCTCAATGTAGTCATCATATTTTCCTGTTGGTTGCTGACCACAGTGGTAACTATTAGTAACTCCCTTAGTCTGTTTTAAATGTGATAGTCGAAGGTCTCCATTTAATCTCCATTTAGACTCATTTTCTTCCACAACATAACGTTCTAAAACTGGCTAGTTTTGCCTCCTAGCGTCTTTCCTTATGGAGTCTGCTTGATGTAAACCAGGCTTACTTTTACTTTGCCGCTTTTGAGTTTGTCGAATTGATTATGAAGTTGATAAAAGCAGTCAAGTGTGGGCAGTCAGGCAAGGCAAAGGCAGGCACCTGGTTGAAGGAGGCATAATGAAGGCAGAGGTTTATGAAAAGAGTGGAGGACGAATCTGTCACTCACTTATCCCCATAGCTCTGTTCACATCAAATGGAGATGACAGGAGGATGAAAATGGAGTGAAGAGGGAGAGATGTATGTAGTGTAATTATGAAAGGCCTAATTCCCTCATGCCAAGTACAAAGAGACACCGTATCAGAACACACACACACACCAAATACTCGCTCCACTTTAGCACTGCCCTTAAATACAAAACCCTGCAAACAGTGTTGTTTCAAGTCATTTATTATTGTCAGCTAGATGGACAACAGCTTCTTGTCTTGTCATTTAGCATAAATATGACCGCTGCCGCTCTCAAGCCGTATTCACACACTGGCGTCAGAATCCGCTTCTGCTTCCGCAAATGAAAGCGTGCATATAATGTCCCCTGTTTTTCCCATTTTAAATCTGGATGAATTTAAACCAATCTACACCGACCACTGTCCATCCAACACATTTTGGTGGGTTCGGGTTGGCTGAACTAAGAGGCACCTGTCACCAGAAGCAGAGAAAGAGTAGTGATCTATTTCCCACCACTTCTGCCGCCCATATGACCAAAGCAGAAATAAAACGTTTGTTGACTCTATGGTGGTCAATGCGGATTCCTCTTTTTGGAACGTTTCTGAATGTGAGGTCACTGTAGGCAGTCAGAGGGCAAATGATCCTGGCACCGGATTATTTCCTCACTGGAATAGCTGGTTCTAATGGAAAATGTGAAAATTCTGCTTGTGTTCCCAACAGTACAAACTCCAGCCTGTGAGCTCATAATTTTTGTGGACAGACACATGTAACATAAATGGTATCGTAGCGTCTGTCAACAGACTGTGGGATATGACAATGAATGACAAATGTTGTTATGTTTTGCTGTTGTTTTGTCTCTGATTATCTGGACAAGTCACGATTTTGAAGGTCTTTCAAATGTTTTTTTTTTTTTTATGTACAGGGAAACCTTTGCCTATCACCTTTAACCATCCCAACCCTGAATGTCCCAACCTAAAGCAGCACAACTGACCTTAGATCAGTGCTATGGGGCCATCTCTCCTTAAATCTCTCTTTTGTGCCCAAGTCAGTATCATTCTGGTGTCCTTGGAAGGGAAGTTCTGCTCTCATCAATCTCTCTAACACTTTCCGTGCTCATAGTGACCCTCTAATTGTCCCTGTAAAAGTCAATAAGCCCTTTGCAGCAACGGACGCCTAGATTACACCACATTACATCCTTTATAGAACCACAGAGAATGGTCATATGCAGTTGGCTAGAGCCTGAGAATTGGGTTTGGGGGAAATGCATTAGTTCAAGAGCAGTAAATGAGTCGAATAATTGGATTACAAAGAAGTGCTATCATTGTAGAGGTAGAAGGCATATTTTATATTTAAAGGACAAGCTTAGTACTTTCAACTCAGAACTTCAGTGTAGAATAAGGTCAACATAATGTCATTGTGGAGGCATTGCAGAGGCACACTCACACATAGCTTAGTAAAACTTGATTTGGAGATACTGTATGGGTCTTTTATCAAAGAAACAGTTTTGAGATCTTCAGTATCTCACATTGCAGTAAGCCCCACTGTGTTACATTTAGTCTGGGACTGACCTTCAATTAGAGTGAAGATCTACTGAAGGAGCAGCAGTTGATCTGCAGGCAGCTCTGAAGCCTTCATTGAGAGTTATGGGAAACAGAATGGACATGTAATGAAAATGCCATGATAATTCTAATCTCAGGCAGAGGGGCTGGTGACTACATCTGAGAATCTGCGACAGATATTGATTTGAACAGTTTCAGACTCATTTCTTAAGCCTCTCTAGGATATATTAGAAGTTTGGATTTTTATATTTGTACCCATAATTCCTTATACAGTAGAACAATCATTTTTTATTTGTTCTAGTTTCATTTTGTATTGATTACGTTTCTGGGTTAGGCAGACTGAAGTTCTGTAGGGTTTGGGTTGTGGGGGCAAAGCTACATCATAGATTAATCACACTAGTGGGTCATATGAGGTAATCTGTGTGGGTTTTGAGCCTCAGCTAACCTCAGATTCATATCTGAACAGAGAGTTGTGTTTGTTTGAAGTTTCAATTCAATATGGGGTTGAATGGGCCAAGGCTTTTCCTTTGGTTTATTATTCTTCATTGATCTCCCCACCGGGTGCAGATTGAGAGGGTAGTAGGGAGAAGATGGGGAATGTGAGGTTAACTGACTGAGGGACACAGAATGTTGCAGGAATTTCCATAGCATGTTACAGTACCTGTGCACAACCACAGCAAAATGCATTCTGAATTGATGTAATCATAATGTGAATAATATGTAACCTCAATCGATTAAATATTTGAACAACGTGTAAGCTCAATGAATGAATTATCTTTATATGAAAGATGTATGACAAGAGAGAGGGATAATCATGCTAATCCTGTAAATCAGTTGCCCATTAGTCTCCATCTACCGAACAGGAGGTGTAGCACCACTGAGGGGACCACCACTGGAGCTAGCTTAATTTCAACATGGGGACCTGCTGTGGTACTGTGGTTCTGTTTGACCCCCCAGTCCTCTCTGTTTGGCTGGCGGTTCTAACGTCAAAGCCCCAGAGCAGTCAGCTGGAGTGGGATTTGTGTGAAATATGACCCCAGATTCCCAGTTCATTCAACCAGGCTTTTTCTCCTCCTCCTTGGGGGAGATTATGTGGCCCGCTCAGCATCTAAGCTGCAGCCTACCGGTGTGAAATGCCATTTCCTCTCGAGCAACGTGCCGTGACTAAGGCCTGCTCTGCATGAGGAACCTCTAGAGGAGAGAGGGATAGAGTGGGGGAGGGGGAGGAGATGAGGAAAATGGAAGAGAGCGAGGAGACGAGAGGAAGAGGACAGAGAAAGGGAAAAAGAGAGAGTGGGAGAAGTAAAGAGGGTGATAATAGAAGTAGTAAAAAAGCAGAGGAGGGAGCAGAGGAGAGCAGGCGTGTGGGAGAAAGACTGAGTACAGTTCAGTTGGGTGCACTGGCAGATATAAGTATGGATCAGAAGATATTGGATGTTATTTTTCTGTTTTCTACAATGGTTCCCTGCTTCAATGCCAGTTTTTGATTTAGATAACCATTCTCTAACCTTTAATAACACAACATCCATTAAATACCACCAACCACCATCATGTTATGGGTACATCTTCAAGTAGAGGCCTCGCTATGTATTTTCATTTTCTGCTGAAGCACAAAATGGCCTGGGAATTGATGCTTTGGAAAGCAAAAAGGTGAGGAGTACAAATCAACACTTCATACTTTGAAGTAGTAATTTGTACTCTTGCCTTTTTTGCTTTTGGGTACGTTATGCTTTGAATTCAACAACAAGCAAAGTGCAGACTATTTTCGCTTTAATAATAAGACATACTTACCGATTTTACATTATTATACTCATTCAAGAGTGTTTATTTTGAGAAATTCATTTCTGCAAATCTTTTGTTGTCTCCGACTCTGCTTCTTGTTGTTTTGAATAACAACATGTGTTTGTCCGTGAGAGTCTGATTCAAAAGGAGAACTGTTAGCATAAAAATGTACTCACTACTTTTGCACCGGCAGACAAAAACAGTGAACTAATCATGCCTTTACAGATGGGAGCATTATGAGATGTTTTTTGAAATACCCCGACATTCTGTACAATCTTTTTTTGAGGATCTCTTGTGAACTGACAAAACAAAACAGTTGTCTTACTAGCTTGAGTATTGTCATAATATAAATTGAATCAAAATAACATAACATCAATTGAACCAACTTTTGTCTCTCCCACCATGCAGGACATTCTGAACAACCTGGACCCCCTGGAGCCAGCTGACCTGGAGGATGACGACCTCATGCTGGACGTGGACCTCCCTGAGGACGGCTCTCTACGAACACAGACAGCAGTGGCTCCAGGTACAGTCATCGCTTCCTTCATCTTTCCCCAGGCTTGGTGCTCATTAACACTAGTGATTGGTTCAGTAGAGCCCTAATCATTACAATGAAAGCCTAATCACTGTGACCAGACCCTCTCACCTTTTGAGTGTAGCTTTTGATTCCATTCTGTAAATGTAATCATGGAACACCTATGGAAATTACAATTTAATCTCTAATCATGACACATTCCTCTGGTCCTATTTCAACTGCTGATTAAGTAACAAGATAGTTTTGGTGAATAGGTCTCTATTCTCAGAGACAGCAGGATTGTATTTGTGTGTGTAGGTGTGCTGTGGGTGTGCGTGGGCACCTATGTGTGTGTCTGCGTGAGAGAAAGATTCCGGCATTTTGTTACATTATACAAGCCATCACAAACTCCCTACGTCAGTGCTCATTGGTCATTGATCATGAATCTTAGGTTATGAAGTCTCTCCACTGTATTGTGAATGCCATACTGACAGTGTCATTCATTGCGAATGCAGTTCTTTCCACTGCTCTGAAAACACTCGGCCCAGTGTGAGACTGCTGACCAGTCCTGCCAAAGGATTGCTAACAAGGGTCCCTTTATGACCATAAAACTCACAGACAACCCAAAGTGCATCTCGTTCTGTCTCTATACACTCAAACACACACAGAGCCTGGTTTTTCAGTTCACAGAGCACTACATTGAGTGTGTTGTGTGTGTGTGACAGGAATGTTCACTCTGAAGGATTGTGAATCCAACCGGCATCCTGGAAAGAGATCGTATTTATTTATAGCTCTGTATGTCGTAGCGAGGGGTCGTAGTTAAGGGACAGGGGAGCGGACAGAGGGTCCTGCCAAGCTCAGCCCTCCGTGGCAGGCCTAAAGAGAGGGGAGGAAAGGAGGGAGCTTCAATGTAGCATAGCCTTAAGCCCATCCTCCCTCTCCTCCCCTTCCTCCCTCCTTCCCATGGGCACAGGCTCTGCCAGCCAAGCAGGAAGGGGAAAGGGAGAAGGGAAAAGGAGGCCCTGCTATTTTCTCCTGACGGCAGGCTCCAGCTCCAATGACAGGAGAGGTCCTGGTGGCCTCTCTCCACCCTGCCCAAGCCGGTGACTCCCAGCCTGGCCACAGACACAGCCACCCCAGCCTCTCCCTCTCTGGCCACTTGGGGAGTTTCTCCGAAAACAGACAGCAGGGAGGAAGAGTTTCTCCAGGACTTTAGCCCACTCTTTTCCCTCTTCATTTTACCACTTTGGATTTGTAATGTTTGGATTTGAGTTTTGTTGAGAAGAAGTTGACGGATGTAGCAGAGCATGATGGAATGTAGCAGTTCACGTGTGGAATTACTGGGCTAACTATTTAGACAGGCTCGTCTTCAGTTGCGGTATGTGGAGAGGCTGCGTAAGGTATTTGTTTAGTCCTCAGCTGAAGAACTCTCATGCTACAACAGTAAGATTGAGTTATTTGAAGACTGGCAATTTGAGTTATTTGAAGACTGGCACACAATTTTATTTTGTCTCAGTTCATTAATGGCTTGTTTGATTAGAGTGTCGCCAAATATTTATGATCCTTGGTTGCTCTGTTTGGAAGATAAATTGTTTGTCTGTCTGTGTCTAATGTACAGTGGGGCAAAAAAAGTAGTTAGTCAGCCACCAATTGTGCAAGTTCTCCCTCTTAAAAAGATGAGAGAGGCCTGTAAAATGAGAAAAAAAATCCAGAAAATCACATTGTAGGATTTTTTATGAATTTATTTGCAAATTATGGTGGAAAATAAGTATTTTGTCAATAACAAAAGTTTATCTCAATACTTTGTTCTATACCCTTTGTTGGCAATGACAGAGGTCAAACGTTTTCTGTAAGTCTTCACAAGGTTTTCACACACTGTTGCTGGTATTTTGGCCCATTCCTCCGTGCAGATCTCCTCTAGAACAGTGATGTTTTAGGGCTGTTGCTGGGCAACACGGACTTTCAACTCCCTCCAAAGATTTTCTTTGGGGTTGAGATCTGGAGACTGGCTAGGCTACTCCAGGACCTTGAAATGCTTCTTACGAAGCCACTCCTTCGTTGCCCGGGTGGTGTGTTTGGGATCATTGTCATGCTGAAAGACCCAGCCACGTTTCATCTTCAATGCCCTTGCTGATGGAAGGAGGTTTTCACTCAAAATCTCACGATACATGGCCCCATTCATTCTTTCCTTTACACGGATCAGTCGTCCTGGTTCCTTTGCAGAAAAACAGCCCCAAAGCATGATGTTTCCACCCCCATGCTTCACAGTAGGAATGGTGTTCTTTGGATGCAACTCAGCATTCTTTGTCCTCCAAACACGACGAGTTGAGTTTTTACCAAAAAGTTATATTTTGGTGTCATATGGTCAGATGAAATTCTCCCAATCTTCTTCTGAATCATCCAAATGCTCTCTAGCAAACTTCAGACGGGCCTGGAAATGTACTGGCTTAAGCAGGGGGACACGTCTGGCACTGCAAGATTTGAGTCCCTGGCGGCGTAGTGTGTTACTGATGGTAGGCTTTGTTACTTTGGTCCCAGCTCTCTGCAGGTCATTCACTAGGTCCCACCGTGTGGTTCTGGGATTTTTGCTCACCGTTCTTGTGATCATTTTGACCCCACGGGGTGAGATCTTGCGTGGAGCCCCAGATCGAGGGAGATTATCAGTGGTCTTGTATGTCTTCCATTTCCTAATAATTACTCCCACAGTTGATTTCTTCAAACCAAGCTGCCTACCTATTGCAGATTCAGTCTTCCCAGCCTGGTGCAGGTCTACAATTTTGTTTCTGGTGGCTCTTTGGTCTTGGCCATAGTGGAGTTTGGAGTGTGACTGTTTGAGGTTGTGGACAGGTGTCTTTTATACTGATAACAAGTTCAAACAGGTGCCATTAATACAGGTAACGAGTGGAGGATAGAGGAGCCTCTTAAAGAAGAAGTTACAGGTCTGTGAGAGCCAGAAATCTTGCTTGTTTGTAGGTGACCAAATACTTATTTTCCACCATAATTTGCAAATACATTCATTAAAAATCCTACAATGTGATATTCTGGATTTTTTTTCTCATTTTGTCTGTCATAGTTGAAGTGTACCTATGATGAAACTTACAGGCCTCTCTCATCTTTTTAAGTGGGAGAACTTGCCCAATTGGTGGCTGACTAAATACTTTTTTGCCCCACTGTAAGTGTTTTGTGGGTGTGTATAAGATTGTTAATTGTCTCTGTTGATGTTAACCCCTGAGAGTCCTACTGTCTGACTGTTGGCCTTAGCTTAAAGCCTTCTTCTTTGGTTTGATGTCTTATTCAGTACAAATCAGTGAATGTGTTATGAGATATGTGTGTGTGTGTGTGTGTGTGTGTGTGTGTGTGTGTGTGTGTGTGTGTGTGTGTGTGTGTGTGTGTGTGTGTGTGTGTGTGAGAACAAATAAAAGTCCCCTAAGTTAACCTTGTCCCATGAGGCAATGTTTGTGTATGCTTGGCACAGTGTATACAGGACTCTGCTTACCAGAATGGAATGGTATTGAACACATCAAACAAATGGAAGCCACGTTTGACTCCATTCTAGGGCTGACCCCACTTAGTCGACTGGTCGATTGTTTGGTCGATAGGCTGTTGGTCGACCGAGATTTCTTTAGTTGGGCAGTAGCAAAAAAAACACACACAAAAATCATGATGTACAAGACACCTGTCTATTGTGGAGGCTGTGGGGACGCCATAGTCCATCAGTCTAAGACGTGCTACTGAAATTGTATATTGTTATATTATGTAAGAACAATGGTGCAACACAAATAAAAATGTAATTATTTTAAAACAAATGTGCTTTCTCCCACGTTCGATTACAGCCCTTGCCTTAATTGTCTCAGAAAAGTGAGGCGAGAGGATACCCTCTCGCCTCTGAATTAGGTCCATAATCAATAGCCTAAGTGTTAAATGTGCCTGGCTTCATAAATCATCCATATACAGTGCCTTCAGAAAGTATTCAGACCCCTTGACCTTTTCCACATTTTGTTACATTACAGCCTTATTCTAAAATTGATAAAAAATCCTCAGCAATCTACACACAATACCCCATAATGACAGGTTTTTTTTTTTAAATGTTTGCAAAAAAACAGTAGTACCTTATTTACAAGTATTCAGACCCTTTGCTATGAGACTCAAAATTGAGCTCAGGTGCATCCTGTTTCCATTGATCATCCTTGAGATGTTTCTACAACTTGATTGGAGTCCAACCATCTCTGCAGCACTCCACCAATCAGGCCTTTATGGTAGAGTGGCCAGACAGAAGCTACTCCTCAGTAAGAGGCACATGATAGCCCACTTGGAGTTTGCCAAAAGACTCTCAGACCATGAGAAAAAATATTCTCTGGTCTGGTGAAACCAAGATTGAACACTTTGGCCTGAATGCCAAGCGTCTGGAGGAAAACTGGCCCATCCCTAAGGTGTATCACAACCGTTCGTGACTATGAGTCCCATTGGGCGCCGCACAATTGGCCCAGCGTCATCCGGGTTTGGCCGGTGTAGGCCGTCATTGTAAAGAAGAATTTGTTCTTAACTGACTTGCCTAGTTAAATAAATCTTAATTAAAAATGTATGTAAAAAAATAAATACAAAAAATAAGGTGAAGCATGGTTGTGCCAGCATCATGTTTTTCAGCGGCAGGGACTAGGAGACTAGAGCAAAGTACAGAGATTCTTGATGAAAACCTGCTATGGAGTGCTCAGGAGCACAGACTGTGGCGAAGGTTCACCTTCCAACAGGATAACAACCCTAAGCACACAGACTAGACAATGCAGGAGTGGCTTCGGGACAAGTCTCTGAATGTCCCTTAGTGGCCCAGCCAGGACCCGGACTTGAACCCGATCGAACATCTCTGGAGAGACCTGAAAATAGCTGTGCAGCAACGCTCCCCATCCAACCTGACAGAGCTTGAGAAGACTTGCAGAGAAGAGTGGGAGAAACTCTCCAAATACAGGTGTGCCAAGCTTGTAGCGTCATACCCAGGAGGACTTGAGGCTGTAATCGCTGCCAAAGTGCTTCAATAAAGTACTGGGTGAAGGGTCTGAATACTTATGTAAAAGTGACATTTCAGTTCCAAAAATGTTATACATTAGCAAACATTTATAAAAAACAGTTTTTGCTTTATCATTATATTGAATACACGGGTATTGTGTGCAGATTGTAAAAACAATTTAATCCATTTCAGAATAAAGCTGTAACGTAAACAAAATGTGGAAAAAGTCAAGGGGTCTGAATACTTTCCGATCGACAGAAATAAGATTGATCCTGCTTGTGTTACCTATATGTGTGTTTGTTTAATAGCCTACTGATTCCGTGAGCACCAAGCCTCACGCAACCACATGTCGAATACAATCAGAATTGGCTGTAATTATGTAGCACGATTAACACTGTTGATGTTCTGTGGTGGTTGCTGCAGCAGGGAGGAGATAGAGACAACGGGTGTTAGTCACACAGTCATTCTGTCTTTTTTTAACACAGCGCAGCAAGTCTTTAAAAATATTTTGACCCATTGATTCGTCGAAAGAACACTTGGTCGACAAAGATTTGTTTTTGTCGTGGACAGCCCTACACCATTCCATTTATTCCATTTCAGCCTCCCACCAGCCTCCTCTGCTGTTGCAAAATATAGAACCACTAACACACACACACACACACACACACACACACACACACACACACACACACTTCTAAGCTACCTTGTGGATGACCCATCTATCTATCCATCCATCCATCTAGACGCTGATGAGATGGCCCATTCTGACCGCTCAGAGAGGGGGGGACGAAAGGGTCACTGGAGGAGGAGGCAGCCTCGCTGGAATGGACTAGACCACTTCCATAATGACAACAGGTGAGACTCAGCAGCTGTTCTACAGCATGAAAATGGCAAAAAAGACCAAACACAACATAGTCTACTAGGTGTGCTGTATTCATGAATATAAAGCTGCTGTGTGAAATATGATGTGCCATTATCGGATATTTTCTGGATAAAGCCAGAGTGCATTTGGTAAGTGACTTAATTTTCCCATTTAAGCCTCGTCAATGTGGCAAAGGTCCTTCTCTTACTGCCTCTCCTCTTTCTATAATATAATAACACATGCTCCTCTTTTTCTCTCTCCTCTCACTCTGTTCTCTCTCTATTCATCCTCTCCCAGGGGTCCAGTGTTCCAGCAGTATGAGGGTTACACTTGTCATGGAGGGTTCATGGTTGGCCCCCGTCCTCTTCCTCCTGTAGGTAGACACGATGGCTACTCGGGGGCGCTGGACGAGCTCACACTCAAACACATGGCCCAGGACTGCAGCTCTGTGAAAAACAAGCTGCTCAAACTCAAGAGTTTATTACAGGTAACACACACACACACACACACACACACACCCTCAAAGGCAGTCTTTAGGAACTCAATACAATTCCAATCTAATCACTTAGTTGATTTGAGCTATTTACTGACTAAGCAAGTGGAAATCACATCTTGTCACTGGCGTCAGCTCCTTTTAGAATCAAATAGATTTAGCGTCCAATAAAATGTCACTTGATTAGGATAACTATGATGTCAGGTTAGAGTTTTTCATTTGCCAGACGGAGGCTGCACATGTTTTGTTAAGCAGTAGCTTTATAGGAGTTTATCACACATCAAAATATCCAGGTGACAGAAGGCTTCTGAAGTTTAAAGGCAGTAGAAATATGCACTGCCACATGCCAGTCACAGTGACCCTTTAGGCCTGTGTAGCAGAGATGCACTGGTTTAATCCATTTTGTGATGTAGAAAATAGCTGCTGGCTTTACTCTGAATGCCATGTCTCATGCCCATGTCTTGAGAGTGAGCAACAGTTCAGCTGTGGCACAGGTTTTTTTATTCTGTGTGTCATCATCTCTTCTTACCTGTTATTACTCCTGGAGCCAATCCTCCTCCCTTTTGGTTACCTGTGGTTCCTTAATCACTTAATGGATCTGTCAGATGAAGCATTCCATTCAACAGAGACACACACACAAACACACAGAGTCAGTGATGTGATGTGTGAGACAGTTAATCAGTAGTGTACAGCTTTTGACGGTACAGCGTCTCTGTCTGGCCCTATAGGACCCCATTATCTATGTTAGTGTCAGGCTGGGTGATATTGGCTTTGCCCTCACAGCCCTCAGCACATTACATTGCTCCAAAACAAGTCAACTGTGCCCAAAGAGGGTCTGTGACATGACAAAGCACCACACAGCCACTCTGTGATAGTAATTTGATTTGCTTGTCAGAGCCTAGAATATGTTAATTATCTCCAAAAAAGGAACATCTTTTATTCTGACCAAAGTGAGTATAAATGTGCGTTATTTGTACCCATATTTGATTCATGTTAATTTGACCTCTGACTGTGCAAAATGTAGAGATCGTAGCAAACGGGACGGGACGGGGGACGGGGGTCATAACAGGCCTACCTATGCAAGATTCGTTACACTAAGTAATGCTGTTGCTGTTGATTATAGTCATCTAATTGCTAAATGACAAAAATGTCTAATTGAGAAAGTCTGAAAGTATGTCTGTCTGTTTGTTGTCTGTATTTAGCAGGGTAGTTTGGCCTTGGGCACCATTAGATGTTCTCTTCTTAATGATCTTTCTTTGGAGCTGTGATGATGTGCTGTGGGCAGCAGCTGTAGAATGACGCTATACTTTAATCGTAATTGATCTCGCTGAGCTACGAGCAACTGGCTTTATCAGTGTACCCAGCTGGCTATAGGCTAGCTAGAGCAAGGCCTGTCTACAGAAGACATTACAGAAGAGGCTCCAAACTTAGTAGCAATTAGTAGTGTCATTATAATCAACTGTCAATATCCATACAGCTAGTCATGCTGTCTGCCCCCATGTAGTATAGTTCAGAATACTGAAACGTGTGTGCTTTGTGTTTGTAGATGGAGGATGGAGGCCCAGAGCTTGTGAAAGAGGGCGAGGAGGTTGAGGAGGATAACAGCACAACTATACAGGTACAGTCAGCCACATCCAGGAACCAAGACAAGTAGCATTGTTAGCCATGTTCAGAATGAACCACTGTGTATGTGTTCCAGTTGGAGGAGCTAATGAAGGAGGTGCGGGAGCTCAGGGAGGAGCTGAGGGATAAGGACAGGACAATCACGCAGCTCACACGACAGCAACAGGCGGTGAGTCTCCAGGAGGGGTCAGTGAGACAACTGCAGTCATTCTCTGCCAGTGCGTTTGCCTCCATCATAATGCAACACATTACAAGTGGGAGTTGTATTTCTACGAATTCCATAGTCAAGACACCGACATACTAGCCTCAGTTATGTTTGCTTTCACATGGATCCATCAGTGTTGTGACGTTCATTAGTGTCCAGGGCCTAGTGTGCTCGTTAGGTAAACAACCAGACTGTCCACTGACATTATTCAAATTCCCCATGTAGAGCAATAGCAAATGTCAGAGCAACGTAAGGTACAGTAATAGCAAATGTCAGAGCAACATCAGTGTTCCAACCGCTCTAGCTCTCCCAATTAGGGGGAGGGGGAGATATAATAATAATTCATTACTATGGAGAGAAATAGTAAGGGAGTTACTGATTGAATAGTAGATGAGAGAAAGAATAATAGAGAGAATGATATAATTAGCCAAATAGGGAGTAAGAAATACTGAATGCTCTGTGGGTTGAGCTGCCAGGAGTTCATGCAGATGTTCTGTTTTACTCATTAGCAAAGGGTGGTTGGTGTTGTTTTTATTGAACTGTGAGGAGAGAGACAGATGTGGGTATGTTGAATTTTAATGTAGCTCAGCTTAATTGATTATATGAAGTTACCAATTGGATTGAATATTAACCTCCCCTCATCTGACCTTGGTGCTCCTGGAATGAATACATTATTTAACGACAAACTGTGAATTAGCAACTGATCCACTGCTATAGTCTAAAGTTGAAAACCCACTGGGAATGACCTCCATAGTATTAGAGTTAATAGGGTCTAGTAGTTTTTGAATACCAACTCACCTTAGTGGATCAGTTGTTATTGTATTTTCCTGATACATTAGTGGTAACTCTCTCTCCTGCCCCAGTCTGCTCATGTTGACCAGCCTGGGAGCTGTCACTGTCACCAGGGGGCACCGTCGCTGGAAGAGGACAGACAGACGCACCAAGACAAGGCCACACAGACCCCCTGGAGAGGACAAGGAAACAGCCATGCTGTGAGTACACCTGTATAATATATACCTGGAGAATGGAGACCCACAGCCAGTCTCATCTGTCCACTGCTAGTCAGTCATCAAGTCAGTCCATCACCTATAGTCCCCTTCCTCCCATTCAACTTACTCACTGGTACTACACCTCCAGATCCCCCACCCCATCACCATTGTCCTAAATGGTGGAACCACTTAATGGATAGTGAGACTGTCTGTGTGTTTAAGCCGTCAGCCCTCAGCCATCTACACACAAGGCAGGTGTAGTGGCTACCTCTTTTATCTTTCTACCTCTGTATTTGTCATTCTTGCTTATTCTTTCCCTATTTAATTATTATTGTTTTCTCTCTCTCTCTCTCTCTCTCTCTCTCTCTCTCTCTCTCTCTCTCTCTCTCTCTCTCTCTCTCTCTCTCTCTCTCTCTCTCTCTCTCTCTCTCTCTCTCTCTCTCTCTCTCTCTCTCTCTCTCTCTCTCTCTCTCTCTCTCTCTCTCTCTCTCTCTTTTTCTCTCTCTCTCTCTCTTTCTTTCTCTCTCTCACTCACTCACTCACACACTCTTTCTCCACAGACAGTTCAAAGGGACTGTTGGAGCAGGTGGAACTTTGGCCCAATATTTGACCTCTGATGAATTATTTCATTAATAAGATGAGGTCTAAGGGCGTTCCATAGTGACATCGTGTGAGATAAGTCATGCTTCAATCACTGTACCTGCTAGCAACATGTGTCCCACATCCGAAGTTACATCCATAATCTGTAGACGGTTCTGATTGGAGAATCGCCATTGGCATCACATTCCATGTTGTATCCTCACTTTGTGTACACACTGGTCTGTGTTTCACACCTGTGTGTTTAGCTAATCAGTCTTGCAGTAGAGGAAATGCGTCCGTGCAAAACCAGAACAAAACATTGGCATCCATATTAGATTTTGATTTGTGGAGGGGTGTGCATCTAAAAACTGGGTTTAATAGTTTCTTGTTCACTGATCGCCGATACAAATGGCGATTCTCTAATCAGAACCGTCTACCAATTATGGATGTGTCTTCGGACGTGGGACACATGTCGCTAGCAGGTACAGTCATTGAAGCATGACTTATCTCACATGATGTCACTATGGAACGCCCTTAGACCTCATCTTATTAATTAAATAATTAATCAGAGGTCGAATATCTTCTCTGATCCTAATTACTGCCGATACTGTTGTTGTGTGACATCCAGGTCCTTGCCTACCAGTCTCTTTTTGAGGTTTACCCAATACACTACTGATGATCAGGATGTTGTCAGGGCTTTCTGATCTCTTATGGAACGGGAGTCTTCTACACACCACACTTGAATAGATTTAACGTAGTCCACATTAACTGCAGAAGATATGAATGGTACTCATGGTATGAGATATAACTCCCTATGGCTTAATTGATACACTGTTAATGCAATGCTGGGATTCGAGAGCGACAGAGAGAGTGCGCATGTGTGCCTGGAGGTTCAGGATTGAAAGATGACAGGAGAAGAGGTCTCTGAACAAAGGGCTTAGACAACAGGGGAATACCAAACGGCCTCATTAATAATGTAGAAAATCAAACAGGCAGGAAGAATAATAGAATGCAACACCTTGTTTCGTCACACCAAGACAAAAGGCTAATTACTGTCTTCCTGTCTCTCCTCCTCAAACTTTTCTATTTTCTTTTCTTCCTTCTCTCTCCTTTCCCCTCCCTTTCTTTCTATCATTATCGAAGTGGTAATTAGACACTATGCTCTTGTCATCCTGTCAGCAGGAGGGAGAGAGGGAGAGAGGTAGAGAGAGAGAGACCCCAGAGATTCCACACTCACCACCCTGCCCCCAGCTACCACCAGAACGCTGCTGCTTTGTAAAACAACTTCATATTATCAGACAGGTGCAAATTTAATTGCCAGAACTACCGAAGTAAACATTTGTGTACAGACCTGGGTTGTATCACTTTTCTTGGTGCTGTCCTCAGTCTAGCGAAATACTTTTCATCTAGTGGATGATACAAGGTACTTCAGGACACTGCTAGCAGAACTGCTAATGCCCTGATCATTTGTAATGAGCAATGACACCATGCTCTACAAATAAGGCCTCAGACCAGTTTGTAAGATGAAAGGGGAAGTGAACACTTTACTAGTATAACTGCTTGTGCTTTGCTTCATCATGAACAAATCAACAGCAGTATGCACACCTTATTACTGCTTCACACTGACATGCTAGGCCAAGACACTGTTAGCATGCTAATGACATCATAATGAAAGACAAATCCATCTACTAACGGGTCCATCTACTTGTGTGCTTGAGGCCCAGACAAAATCAGTGGACATGTGGGGCAGAACATGGCTAATGAACTGAATGTTTTCTTCTCACAATTTGAATCAGACGAGGTGCAACTAATGAAAGTGTCATTACAAATGTGTGAGAGATTTATTGTTAAATAGGTTGATGATTTGAAATAGTTCAGGGAATGTAATACACACGAAAGCCCAGGCCCAGACAAAATAGTGTTAAAGTTCTGTGCTGAACAATTATCTGGTGTTTTTACAATTTCCAATCCTCCCTCATCTAGCAACACCTGCCACTGTTGTGGAACAACTCAACAAGTATACCCATTCCTAAAGAATCTAATACCTCTGTGCTGAATGACAACTGCCCTGTCGCCTTGACATCCTTAGTAATGAAATGCTTTGCGGAAATTTGAAAAGCCATGTCCTCAACCCTTTTCATTTAGTCCAGTAGAGGAGTTGATGATGCCGTTTTTACGCTCCTCAACATGATCTATAGATTTTTTTTATTTGACCTTTATTTAACTAGGCAGGTCAGTTAAGAACAAATTCTTATTTTCAATGACGGCCTAGGAACAGTGGGTTAACTGCCTGTTCAGGGGCAGAACGACAGATTTGTACCTTGTCAGCTCGGGGATTTGAACTTGCAAACTTCCAGTTACTAGTCCAACGCTCTAACCACTAGGCTACCCTGCCGCCCCTAGATATCTAGAGGGCGCCAAGTTTGTTGACATTTCTTCTGCCTTTAACACAACCCAGCCGTACATTCTGGCACAGAGACTCACTCGTAAGGGACTTGGGGGTGGGGGGTTGTGGCTGTTGGACTTCCTGAGCCAGAGGTCAAGGTGGGTCCCCGTGTATCAGACCAACGCACCACCAAGACAGGCTCCCCACAGGGATGTGTTTTGTCCCCACTCCTGTACATCTTGTACAGCAAGTATTCACGTTTTTAAAACTTTTTGTATTGTTTGTTGGTTTGGAAATGCCACTGTCAGACAGAAAATATGCTGAGAAGGATTATTACCACAGCAAGCAAGGTACTTGGAGTCAAACAGACAGGCCTGGATGAGATCTTTAAGGTCAGGGCCCTCAGCAAGGCTCACAAAATACTTTTAGACCCAAACCACCCCCTGTACCTGGACTTTGAACTACTCCCCTCTGGGTGCAGGTATAGGACACCCCCGGCATGAAAAACAGAACTGGACAATCATTTGTGTCAGGTGTGATATACCTTCTAAACAGCTCTGGTTAATGTTTCGATCTGATCCACCCAGTAAGGTCAGCAGGCTGGACTTCTTTCAACGGTATACACTGTATGTAACTGTTATTCATTTTTTTATTGTCAATTTGTATTTAAACACCACTTTAAGCGTGTACATGATACTGCAACAACATTTCACTGGGACAATAAAGTCAGTAAAGTAAAAGTGTTCCCCCTGAACTGTCAGACATGGGAAGTAGCTACGTCTTCACCCCAGAATGTTAGATGAAGATGGGAAAGCTCTCCCTGATCTGCAGACAGCCCAATAAAAATGCCAGTCACTGTCAGCTCTAGGCAAGCCCAGGCCCTCTTTCCCATTTCAAACTTTCCTTTCTGCAAATGAAGCCGTGGCAGGTGGCCATGCAGAAGGGTTCTGCTGTAATTGTGTTGTACAAGAATGACAGGGAGGAGGTTGATCAGAAACCTCATTTCTCATCCACTTCCCTAACCGTGGGGGTATTTGAAATAGCGCGGGGCCCCCCAGGGAGTCCAATCTCTTTCACCCTAGATGCATATATGTCCCTCTCGGCTTGAGGAGATTTGAGCAATTTAAGAGCCGGCCCCAAACAGTCAGGAGAACCTGTTGACTGTCATCTCTGGTTAACGTAGCGCCTGCGGCCGCCCCTCCACTCCTCTTTTACCCAGAATGCTTTTATGTTTATGGCCAGTTTGGGACTCTTCAGGTGGGATTGGGGCGGTTATTGAGGACAGGCATTCGCCCTCACACACAGACAAACATTCTGTCTGATTATTCAGTGCTAAACGTAATAGACTGTGGGAAAGAGCGAGTGAGAGAGACACCGATTGAAAATAAAGGAAGTATTGGAGAGAGGTTCACATAAGTACATCATGCATTTGAACTTGTATGCCTTTCAAAAGTGTTATGTTTTTGCATTGACATCCTAGAGCAGGGAAACAGAGAGTGAGGATGTAAGAGGAGACAAATAACAGACAGAGTGAGCGATGTGGTCTTGGTGGTAGCGGTGGGAGGAACAGTGGGGTACAATTGATTCTGGCTACTTGCTGTCTGCTGACTGACATTGATGTCTGTCCCTGGCTGCAGAGTGAAATGGAGAGATTGGGTTGATAACCCTTCCTTCTTCCTCCCTGCACCCCTTCACCTGGGAATGAGAAGTCAAATTAAGCACTAGTTCTGCGACAGGGTGACTGGCTTTACAATATGTGACTCTACCTTTCTTACTTTTGGTCTTTACAAAGTATTTTGTAAAAGTCTTTACAAAGTCGAAACGTCATGCCACTAACGTTAGCATGTTAACAGGGTGTGTGTTTTTTCATGCTCATCGACGTCATGCTTCCTACTCACACAATCGCTCATAACATGGCTGGATGTCTTGTGGAGAAAACAGTGTCTATCAATGTCAGTGTGTGTCAGTCAGTGTGTGTGTCAGTTTCAGTCAGTGTGTGTCAGTTTTAGTCAGTGTGTGTCAGTTTCAGTCAGTGTGTTTCAGTCAGTGTCCGTGTGTGTCAGTTTCAGTCAGTGTGTGTGTGTCAGTTTCAGTCTGTGTGTCAGTTTTAGTCAGTGTGTGTGTCAGTTTCAGTCAGTTTGTGTGTCAGTTTCAGTCAGTGTCAGTGTGTATTAGTTTCAGTCAGTGTGTGTCAGTTTCAGTCAGTGTGTCAGTTTCAGTCAGTGTGTTTCAGTCAGTGTCCGTGTGTGTCAGTTTCAGTCAGTGTCAGTGTGTGTCAGTTTCAGTCAGTGTCCGTGTGTGTCAGTTTCAGTCAGTGTCCGTGTGTGTCAGTTTCAGTCAGTGTCCGTGTGTGTCAGTTTCAGTCAATGTCAGTGTGTGTCAGTTTCAGTCCGTGTGTCCCCGTTTCAGTCAGTGTCAGTTTCAGTCAGTGTGTGTTAGTTTCAGTCAGTGTGTGTGTCAGTGTGTGTTAGTTTCAGTCAGTGTCAGTGTGTGTTAGTTTCAGTCAGTGTGTGTGTCAGTTTCAGTCAGTGTCAGTGTGTGTTAGTTTCAGTCAGTGTGTGTCAGTCAATGTGTGTCAGTGTGTGTGTTTGTGTGTGTGTGACTGTCAGTGTGTGTCAGTGTGTGTGTCAGTCAGTGTCCGTGTGTGTCAGTCAGTGTGTGTGTCAGTGTGAGTGTCATTCAGTGTCAGTGTGTGTGTCATTCAGTGTCAATGTCAGTCAGTGTGAGTGTCAGGGTTAGTGTCAGTGTGTGTGTCAGTCAGTGTGAGTGTCAGTGTAAGTGTCATTCAGTGTGTGTGTCATTCAGTGTCAGTGTGAGTGTCTTTCAGTGTCAGTGCCATTCAGTGTCAGTGTGAGTGCCATTCAGTGTCAGTGTGAGTGCCATTCAGTGTCAGTGTGAGTGCCATTCAGTGTCAGTGTGAGTGTCATTCAGTGTCAGTGTGAGTGTCATTCAGTGTCAGTGTGAGTGTCATTCAGTGTCTGTGTGTGTGTGTGTGTGTGTGTCAGTCATTGTCAGTGTGTGTGTGTCAGTCATTGTCAGTGTGTGTGTATCAGTCATTGTCAGTGTGTGTGTCAGTCATTGTCAGTCAGAGTCTCTGTCAGTGTCTGTCAGTCAGTGTCTCTGTCAGTGTCTGTCAGTCAGTGTCTGTGTGTGTGTGTGTGTGTGTGTGTGTGTGTGTGTGTGTGTGTGTGTGTCAGTGTGTCTGTCAGTCAGTGTGTGTGTCAGTGTGTGTGTGAGTCAGTGTCAGTGTGTGTGTGTGTGTGTGTCAGTCATTGTCAGTGTGTGTGTGTCAGTCATTGTTAGTGTGTGTGTATCAGTCATTGACAGTGTGTGTGTCAGTCATTGTCAGTCAGTGTCTCTGTCAGTGTCTCTGTCAGTGTCTGTCAGTCAGTGTGTGTGTGTGTGTGTGTGTGTGTGTGTGTGTGTGTGTCAGTGTCAGTGTCAGTGTCAGTGTCAGTGTCAGTGTCAGTGTCAGTGTCAGTGTGTCTGTCAGTCAGTGTGTCTGTCAGTCAGTGTGTGTGTCAGTGTGTGTGAGTCAGTGTCTGTGTGTGTGTGTGTCAGTGTCTGTCTGTCAGTGTGTGTGTGAGTCAGTGTCTGTGTGTGTGTGTGTGTGAGTCAGTGTCAGTGTGTCTGTCAGTCAATGTCTGTGTCTGTGTGTGTGTGTGTGAGTCAGTGTGTCTTTCAGTCAGTGTGTGTGTCAGTGTGTGTGTGTCAGTGTCTGTCTGTCAGTGTCTGTCTGTGTCAGTGTGTGTGTGTCTGTGTGTGTGTGTGTGTGTGTGTGTGTGTGTGTGTGTGTGTGTGTGTGTGAGTCAGTGTGTCTTTCAGTCAGTGTGTGTGTCAGTGTGTGTCAGTGTCTGTCTGTCAGTGTCTGTCTGTGTCAGTGTGTGTGTGTGTGTGAGTCAGTGTCTGTGTGTGTGTGTGAGTCAGTGTTTGTGTGTCAGTCAGTGTATGTCACGCCTCCTTTGTCTTTTCTCTGTGCAGGGTGTGCTGCCCGCCCCCTTCCTCTCCCCCTGGCAGAGCCAGTACCAGGGGCCGCCCCGCACCAGCATGCCCCAGCGCAGACAGAGT
Source organism: Oncorhynchus kisutch (assembly GCF_002021735.2). Lineage (NCBI taxonomy): Eukaryota > Metazoa > Chordata > Actinopteri > Salmoniformes > Salmonidae > Oncorhynchus > Oncorhynchus kisutch. The sequence goes on along the minus strand of NC_034177.2, from coordinate 74,469,936 downwards.
GAGTCACTAACCCAACCCCCCTCTGACCCTCTCACTTACCCTTCTGTCTCCTTCTCTGCTCCCCTCAATTATCCTGTGTCTCTGCCCCCCTTGACATGTTTCTCTATATCATTACTTTCTTCCTTTAATATGATCTACCCATTAAAACTTGAATTCAGTTAGGAGGGTGAGTGGTGTTCTGTTCAGTCACCTGTGTGTTTGGGGAAATCAGTTGGTAGCAAGGTTGAGTGAGCAAACGCAACGGGTAGTTTTAGTAAATTGACTTGGATCGTTATCAGACACCCTAGTGTAAAGGAACAAGACTAGCTAATGCTTGGATGAGTTCAGTGACAGGGAGTCAAGACTCCGAAGAAGGGTGCGGGGGCAGTCTATTGGCTGCTCTTGTATTAGGATTGACAAACATAATGTGGCAATCCCGCAGTCAATCAAAGGGGTGCATTGACAGAGTTATGAGTCCACACACGATATTATCCTGTGTTTAGATGAGGGACGCAAAAACAGTTATACCAGTCGGCATAGCGGGACAAGAAAGCAAGAAAGACAGCGACGGCAAAAGCAAACGAGCAAGATGGAATGCGTTGCTATGGTGATCTCAGTAACCTCAATGACATTGACCGTCATGCTCTTATTGAAAACAACGACATCTGGTTTGCCGTCTACCTCGTACCATGTAAACACAGAATGAGAGTGAGAAAGAGGGAGAGAGATGAAAGAGGGAGCTGTTTTAATGTGTTGTAGCCAAATGCACTGGATTGAGCTTGTTTGCAATTAACCATTTAACCCTTGAATTCAGGTGTGATGTGAGTATGTCTGTCTTTTTCTGTGCCTGAATGGAACACTGAGTCATCATGATGGAATGGTTATTGGTCAAGGTATTTGTCTGCGAAAATGTGGATGCCAGTGAAGATGTCATCACTCAAGTGCTCCTTTTCAGCTACCTTACTATCTTAACCCTGTTTTAATCCTGTGTGTGTCTCTCTCCTCTCACTCTGCCTTCTGCTCGTCTTTCTCATCTGTCTATCGATCTCTCATCCCATCTTTCTCTCTCTCTCTCTCTCTCTCTGGGAATACCTTGTCAATGTTCTTTCTCTCCCTCTGTCTCGCTCTCTTTCTCTCTCTCTCTCTCTCTCTCTCTGGGAATACCTTGTCAATGTGTTCTTTCTCTCCCTCTGCCTCCCTCTCTCTCTCTGGGAATACCTTGTCAATGTTCTTTCTCTCCTTCTCCCTCTGCCTCTTTCTCTCTCTCTCTCTCTCTCTCTCTCTCTCTGGGAATACCTTGTCAATGTTCTTTCTCTCCCTCTGCCTCTCCCATAATGCCTTTGGCAAGGAATGGAGCACGTTGTGCATTACATCACTGACAAAGCGTGGTACAGTAACCGCCTAACCATCACCCTGGGCCCTGCACGCTGGCGTAGCATGACGTGGCACAATGAAAGCATGCCAGTGTTGATGTGCATCTGCATGCCTTGGCTTGAGTTTGGAGTCTACCTTGTCTCCCTGCTGGGCCTGCATTGCTCTGTTAAATGATAATGCATGCATCAATAAACATCAACCGTATTTTTAAATTGGCTTTCAAAAAGAAAGTACAACTCCTGAACAAGGCCACATGTATTTGAAGCCCCATTATCGCTGTTGTCAGCTTTCGCTGTCCCACTATGTAATCACAAACAGTTTAGCTAAGCCAGCAGTCGACAAATGAAAGCAATCAGGCTTCTCTCCCCCTGTATCATTGGCTCTAATCTGAGCAGTATAATATAGACAAAATTGAAATTGCCACTATTTTCGCAGCAACCAATATACGATTGTGCACTAAACTAGAGCTGAAATAGATAATGATCATCATTGGCAATATTCAGAGGGTTATAATAGGGGGATTTCCAGGGAGCTAAATTAGTATAATTTTTCAATTCCACAATATCTAGGTCCTTCTGCACTCATTATGCTTAAATCACTGTAGTTTTATTGACACAGCGGGATGGGTTGTTGAGATTGGTTTGATAGCCCGGGCAGATACTTGTAAATGGTGTTATAAACTCAAAATCACAGACGTAGAACCTCTTATTTATGCACTGGCCACTCCTGTGGGATAGAAAACTGTTCACTTGATTTCTCATTTAATTACACATTTCTGCTTTAGATTTCAATGTGGTGTGCTATTTTTTCATACATACAATACATCAGCAAAAGTATGTGGACACCCCTTCAAATTAGTGGATTTGGCTATTTCAGCCACACCCATTGCTGAGAGGTGTATAAAATTTGAGCACACAGCCATGCAATCTCCATAAACAAACATTGGCAGTAAGAATGGCCTTACTAAAGAGCTCAGTGACTTTCAACATGGCACCATCATAGGATGCCACCATTCCAACAAGTCAGTCTGTCAATTTTTTGCCTCAGGAAGCAACGTCAGCACAGGAACTGTTTCGTCGGGAGCTTCATGAAATGGGTTTCCATAGCCGAGCAGCCACACACAAGCCTAAGATCACCACACGCAATGCCAAGCGTCAGCTGGAGTGGTGTTGAGCCATTGGACTCTGGAGCAATGGAAACATGCTTTCTGGAGTGATGAATCACAATTCACCATCTGGCAGTCTGACGGACGAATCTGGATTTGGTGATGCCAGGAGAACGCTACATTCCCCAATGCATAGTGCCAACTGTAAAGATTAGTGGAGGAGGAATAATGGTCTGGGGCTTATTTTTTATTGTTTGGACTTGGCCCCTTAGTTCCAGTGAAGGGAAATCTTAATGCTACAGCATACAATGGCATTCTAGATGATTCTGTTCTTCCAACTTTGTGGAAACAGTTTGGGGAAGGCCCTTTCCTGTTCCAGCATGACAATGCCCCCTTGCACAAAGCGAGGTCCATACATTCATGATTTGTCGACAGTTGGTGTGGAAGAACTTGACTGGTCTGCACAGAGCCCTGACCTCAACCCCATCGAACACATTTGGAACACCGACTGCGAGCCAGGCCTAATTGCCCAACATAAGTACCCAACCTCACTAACGCTCTTGTGGCTGAATGGAAGCAAGTCCCCACAGCAATGTTCCAACATCTAGTGGAAATCCTTCCCAGAAGAGTGGAGGCTGTTATAGCAGCAAAGGGGGGGGGGGGACCAACTCCATATTTTAATGCCCAAGATTTTGGAATGAGATGTTCGACAAGAGGTGTCCACATACTTTTGGTGATGTAATGTATTTTGTTACATTTGTTGTTTTTGGTGGTTGTGCTTGTCAATGTCTAGAATGTTATGAAAAATGAATTGCAGGCAGGAGGTACTCATGGTAATCTAATAAAAAGCATAATCACCAAAGACAATCATGATGTTTACCATATCTGATTGGTGTAGTACGGGAGATGACCACCAGGTGGAGCTGTGGGCCTAGTCATCCCATTGCCTCTGTCAGGTTACTGCTGGAACAGACGCCTCCCTGGTGTCCTGTTGGATGTTTGAGGCGGACTGCCTTGGCCAGACCAGGGCCATCATAAGTATGTTCCGTTTGGCTTAGGAGGGATTCACACAGAGCAGGGTTGGGCTCAATTCAGTTTGTAGGCAGTCAATTCAGGAAGTGAACCAACAATACAATTCAATAATCGGAATATGATATTTCTTTTTAATGACTTCTCAATAAACTGAAAGGTAGAAGCAAATTTTTTTCTTCAGATTTTTAATTCTAATCACTTCCTGAATTGACTGCCCAACCCAGCCCCACCCTGACACAGGGCCCTGGAGCACAACTAGAGTACTGACTCATGCTAGATCATAAAGATGGCAGCCTCCTAAGGATTTGTAGGATTTAAGAGGATGATCATCACAAGATAGTCCCTTTTTATTGACTGCAGGTTCACAGACAATAAAGGACTTGAAAGCATGAACTTGTTAAGGAGCAGAGGAGGCTGGTGGAAGGAGCTATGGGAGGACTGGCTCATTGTAATGGCTGGAATGGAATACATGGAACGGTATCAAACATATGGAAACCGCTTGTTTGGCTCCGTTCCATGTATTCCATTCCAGTCACTACAATGAGCCAGTCCTCCTATAGCTCCTCCCAACAGCTACCTTTGACTAGGATGTATATAAGCCCACAGACCAGTTAGTATACCAGTCTGTTTTATGTCTACAGACATCTGGTTGATGTATGACCCTCAGGCTGTCTGAGAGACACAACCCCGACCACCACAACATCAAGCCTTCATTCCCCTCTCCCTGGATATCACCACAGGGTAAAGAAGAGTGGAGTATGGTTGCCCTCAAAACCCTGCTCTAACCATAGCCTTTCCTTGCTCCAGCCTGGTTCTCTCCCGACAGGAGAATAATCTCGTACCACATACTAACTGATAGGTCACCCTGAACTCAGGACCCACAGCTAGCAGCCAGCTGTGCTCTTCCCCGACTCTACCCAGTGTTAGATCTGCTGTTTGTCTGATGCACTGGCCTGTGCTAGGTGGGTGGGAGGACCACTGTTTGACTACTGCTACTACTACTCTCACTGATTGTTAGAGAGTACAAACAAGTCCTCAGGGCAAAGAATCTTGGCTCGCTGTCCACAGTCTACAGTTTTCACCCATTTTTAAGGGCAAGTTTTTGTTCCAAGAATGAATTGAAAAAGTGAATGGGGAAACCTCACCTGAAATTGTAGATAGAATACATTTACATTGTAAATGAACATCTTCATCAATTATAGACCTTTAAGAAGGATAACTCACTACTGGTGAATTGATAATAATGTGTATGTTTTTTGTTTTTCTTCCATAGCTTCAAATACTACAGCCTTCCAGCCCCAGCCACCACGAGCACCTCACCCAGGAAAGACTAGTAAAAACAGCCCTCACAGAGGGCCACAGTGACCCCCAGAGAAGGAGGAGCAGGGGAGATGGGTCCCCTTGCACAGACTCTGACCGCCCTGCTAGAAGCCCGGCCATGGGTGTCGACACTCCCCCAGTGCCCAACCCAGACGAGTTGAGTGTGCTACTCAGCACCCAGCTCAACATCAATGACAGAGAAGGGCCTGGGACCACGCCCAGCCCTACCCAGTGGCTCCCTGCAGCCAGCAGCCCAGCAACAGGAGCGCTGTCCAGGCCAGACGGGGGGCCGCGAGCCTCTCCAGAGGGCCCTGGCTGCCCTCGCGTCCTGCAGCGGCCTCGCCTCCACAAGCGTGTGTCTGTCCCAGCTCTGCCTCAGAGGTACACTAATGGCTCTCTTCTCCGATCAAGCTCTGTAGGACTGCTGGCCAACCACAGGACCAAGCAGCTGCCGCCTCCCTCCAGGGGTCTACCCTGCTTCAATTCTGGTCCCCAGGCAGTGGGCCCCTATCTGGGCCGCGGTGTGCTTGCTCAGCCCCGCACGCTGGGGGTCAGGAGGGACCTCGAGAGCACCAGCCCTCCTAGTCTGGAAATGCTAGACCTGGGACTTCTCAGAACTAGAGTCCTGGTTCCCCCCATCCTGTCACGCCTCCCCAAGCCAAAGATCCATTGAAGAGTTCACTTCATCAAATATATTGTATACTATACTGTATAACATCTCTCCTCTTCCACAGCCTCATGGTTATGACTGAGATACGTGGAGGGACTGTTTCTAACTGACAAATCTCCTTCATAAATTGTCCAGTTACTTACTTAGCAGCCTTTCATTGCACATAGTCATTATTTTTATATATATGACAAACATTCATATTTTTTATTTGGTAATCTCACTTGTGTGTTTTCTTTAAGAACGCCAAGAATGTACAGAATGCTCCGGTCAACTCTACTCACACTCACATGGGTCCTTCCTCTGGAACAGCAGAACATGGTTTGACCATGGTCTTCCATGACATCAGCAATGTTACATTTCCCCCAGAGGGTAAACATAGAATGACAGAAAAAAAGCGGGGGGGGATAAGGAGTGGAGCTTTCTGCTCAAACAGGGAAGTGGATTGAATGAAGAATCATTCAAAGAAAGAGGCTCAAACATAAACAGAATTCTCCTGAATAAACCACAGTTCATCTTGTCGTCCTATTCCACCTCTATGAGTATGTAAGGTGATGTGTGTCTGTGTGGGTGCTCTCCCTTTCCTTTGAGATCAACATCAGTGTTTATTGTATTTTGAGTTTAGAGCTAAGGTCAGTTTGAGGATTTGAGGGTTATGTTTATCTCCTCTTCAGAATAGTGGTTAACGTTTGGATGCATCCAGACATGGAGAGTGTGTTTAACAGTTTCTGACAGACTATGGCAGCTTCCATGAATGTGGGCTATGGCTGTAAGTTAATGCCTCTGGCACTCTCTGTTTTACAGTACCCATTAATACCATGCACACATGAAACACACACACACACACACACACACACACACACACCAAATACTCTCACCACTTTGGCGCTGTCCATAAATTCAAATCACTGTACACAGTAGTGTTGTTTCAAGTAATTTATTACAGTTAGCTAGATGGTCAACAGTGTCTTGTTTTTTCATTTAGTATAAATCCGACTGACTGAGAGATACACACACTTCTGGAAAGTTCTCATAGGGACATTGATCCATCTGTCCCCTACAGCAAGACAAGATGGGTGCCAGTGTGGTCCTTGGGGACTGAGCTGAGCCCAGGTGATGACAGGACTGTGTGTGTGTGTGTGTGTCTCTGTGTGTGTGTGTGTGTCTGTCTGTTTTGTGGGAGAGAGAATATTTGTGTTTGCCATGGTGAGATGTCCCATGCCATCCAGACCTGTCAGTCAATACTGCTTGGTAATTCCAAACAGAGAAATCAATAGGACCTTGGTTTTTAGTGAGAAGGGAGGATGTGTGTGAGTCTCTAGATACACCAATCTGGCAGTGTTTTCATTGGGTGTGTGTGTGTGTCAGGTGTACAGTATGTGCCCACAGGCCACAGAAATAAAGCCAGGGAGAAAGGGTAATGCTGTTCTCTCCATCAGCCAATCAATAGCTTTCATCAATTATTCTAAAGCAGGAGTATAACTATCTCGGGGGTCCAACAGGTCGATCTCGCATCCCGTACTCTGCCATGATGTGCACTAGGCCTAAACAGATAAATCGCTAGCCAAACACATTCGTCTCTTGCTAGGTGTGCACTTGAATTAAAGGGGAATCACACTCAAACGTATACATTTGTTCTTCTTTTTTCAAGACCTTAACATTTTTATTTTGATGTGATTTATGCATTGACATGGACTCTGAACATCCAATGTTGTTTTTCAATAAGTAATTGTAATTGTCTGAGTGAAACAACAGAAAAAAGTAAGCAAATAAATGAGTAACTCGCAGCATTTTTTGAAGTAGATCTCATGTTATAAATTGCCGGAGACCCCTGAGCTAGCTAAACCAGAACAAAGAGCCCACACTGCAACTGTAACAGTGTAACTTTAGTCTATCCCCTAGCCGGGTTCGAACCAGGGACCCTCTGCACACATCAACCACCACTCACGAAGCATCGTTACCCATCGCGCCACAAAAGCCACGGTCCTTGCAGAGCAAGGGGAACCACTACTTCAAGGTCTCAGAGCAAGTGAAGTCACCGATTGAAACGCTATTAGCGCACACCACCGCTAACTAGCTAGCTATTTCACATCGGTTACACAACAAAACAAGAGGAATTAATTAATTAGCTATTTCTATTACGTTCTCTTTAGTGGCAAATCTAGCAAGCCTTGTTCATCGTGTTAGTTAATGGAACATAGCTACCTGCCTATCATCATTAGGATATTATGCTTTACTTGTTTGTAGCTGTTGTTAAAGATTACAGATTACATGCAGGTTCAGTTTAGGATATGGTTGTCCACTCTACTGTTTGGTTGTCTGTCAAGGCTTTGGGCTTACTCTGATCACATTTCTAACAAAATGGGGGTTAAGTAATATTTGTAAATCTACCTACACTGTTAATGCAACAGGACTAGAGTTCTCTCCTGTTTCTCCACTACTTACACATAAACCACTAGACGGGTACACACCAGTTAACTCATTTGCTGATTACTTACTTAGTTACTAAAGTGTACAACCGTTACACCCGTTGTGAGAGGTATTTGTCTATCTTCAATGCTTAACATTTCTTGTTTCTGTATTTCATGTCAAATCACCTATCCACCCATCCTGCTGTAATACATTATCCCATTGCATAACGTGCAATATTGTAAGAAACAACAGCTATATTAACCAATATAGATACTGATATTGAAGCAACGCTATATGCCTAACAACTGTTGTTTACCTATATGCAAGTGGATTTTTTTTTTTAAGCTAATCAGCGATGCACTTTAAATGACAGTTGAGACGGAAGGAACACTAAACTGGAGATTTGTTAAAGATTTGACTGGATTTTTTCGGATTTTTTCCTTTCTCCGTTTGTACTCTACGTCACGTTCTCTCTCCTGGAGGTTGTGTGAGAATAAAGACTGTATCAAACTTGCCACGTCTGTTTTGAAGTCATTTACCTCAGGTCAAGCAGTGAAAGATGTCAAGTTGTTGTTGTGCAGGATTGCACTTATTCATGCTTTAAAGCAGGCAGCATCAAACCCTGTTATTGTGGGCCATTGTTGTCTGTTGCTTGTTTTCATCCAGGCCTTTTCATCAACTGATTCAGACCTGACATGCCAGATATATGGGTGTCACGTGGCATTTATTAATGTAATACTAGGAGGAAGAGAGAATGAATGATTCTGCAGCCAACTTCATCTAGGGTGACGGCAACCATAGAGAATTATAGGCCATATTAGCATGGGTACTGTAGTTCCATTTTAATGTAGTCAACTGGGTGGGACTTACAACTTCATTGGTTGATCGCTCCTGGTGATCCTGTTGTAGTCCATGTCTAACTGGGTCATCAGGAGGGATCAGCCAATAGTGAAGAAAATTGACTACAATAAAATGGAGACGGCCTCAATGGCGCTGCTCATGTTACAGATGCTAGTGCTCCTGAGTGGTGCAGAGGTCTAAGGCACTGTGTCTCAGTGCTAGAGGTATCACTACATACCTTTCTTTGATTCCAGGCATCACAACCAGCCGTGATTGGGAGTTCCATAGGGCGGCACACAGTTGTCCGGGTTAAAGTTTGGCTGGGGTAGGCTGTCATTGTAAATATGAATTTGTTCTTAACTGACTTGTCTAGTTAAATGAAGGTTAAATAAAAATATAAAGATGCTAAAATGGCACAGATACAAAGATGAGTCCTCTGTCTATATGATGGCAACAGATCTATGGTTTTCCTGATGTGTTGTGCCCCTACTGTATGAGTTTTGTGGATGGAATAAATGGAGATTGTGCTGAAACTACTGTGTCTTGTTTTCTGAATTGTTCAAGTCCTAACTAAGTTGCTCTGGATAAGATTTAGGATTTTTTTTAAATGATTTTATTCGGATCCCCATTAGCTGTAGAAGAAGCAGCAGCTATTCTTCCTGTGGTCCACACAAAACATAGCGCATGACAAAATTAGCTCTCTAATAGACAGGAACAGCAACACAAATTTTAACTAAGAACACTATGACTAAAGAAAAACACAACCAATGATACATTTTAGGTCTTGTGAGCGGAAACTTGACATTTGTGCAACTTCCGGTGCGTGTTTACAGTGAACACTGAGGCTGTACCCTTACAGTTTTCGACAGTAGCCAATAGGCTATTGTGACTGTTTGAGCATAGTGTAGGCCTACCAACCAAACCAATTTAGCAAATCCCATAACATTTTCACATGGAAATAGCTTTGATTTCTATGATATAGCCTATAGGTGGTGTTCAATGCAGGCCTACATTGCATGAGACTTAAAAACGTTTTTACATTATTAATATTTACTTGGTCTGTGACACCATGGGTCAAATAGGTTACTGTACATTGCATTGTATTGTGTTGTATGATGCAAGAAACCACTTTACAAAATATAATTAATTATTTTTACCATACAGAAAATCTGACAATACCCATCTGCCTATTGACTTATTTGCATATTCAAAACTGTCTCAAAATACAACAATGCCCCTTTAATTAAGACGTAAGCTTTTTACCTGACTGGCTTTTCAAAGACAGCTTTAAATGTCGCCTCCACGTTTTGTGCTCTTGTAGGAAAAGAGACCCTTAAACTCAGACTTGGATCACACACCCACTCCACTAATGCTTGCAGGAAGCCACTAATTCCTTCAAAATGCATTGTTGAATTTGCGATTTCCAACTTCTTGTATAATGTTTATGTTCAATGGCCAATGAGCCCTGATACGTTTTATCTATAATTTCTTTTCATATTGAAAAGGATTTGCCAGTAGATTGTCAACTTGATTCATAATGATGACTGCTAGCTTGCTAGCTAAGATTTTGAAAGTATGATGTTGACATGATCAGTCCAATCAAAACTACGGTAGATATAATGTGATTTGATGTAATTTTATCTGTGGCCAATGAACTTGAGCCTTTTTGGATGGGCACTTCTATTATAACTCTATGGCAGCACCAAAGGGACTTGAATTTTCAAGCTCTCCCCATAGATTTTGTGGTGACGTAGTGTCCCCACGAGTGACAGAACACGGAGCCAATCAGAGAGCAACTAGAGAACATTACCAACCCCGACACCCTGTATTTTCCACTGGCTGCCCTACAACCACAGAAAGCACTGAGCTAGGCTGAAACACCTGCATTTTGGAGCTGCTTTACTCAAGAAAGCAAAAAAGAGACCATGTTTGCATGTGCCTTTATTGATTTTTTTATACATTGTTTGCAAACTGATATGTGACACGTATTAATTCCTAAATAAATGCAAAACATTTTTAAATTTAAATAAAGTATTTCTTGTGTATATATCTTTTTTTAGCTTAACAGGTGGGGCTCAAATGAATGCCGTGTCGCCATTGAATTTGACTAAAAATACTACGACTAAAGAACACTAGCACTATTTTAAGATGAAAGAGAAGATAAAGAAAAATGAAAAATAATAATATATGTGGGTGTGTGTCTCTAGAGTCTGTGTTGTTTCTTGAGGTTTTGTTTATCTGTTTTTTAAAACAGATTTTATTGCTTGCCTGAGTTACCTGGAAAAGAATTCCATGTAGTCATTGCTCAATATATCAGGGGTATTCAACTCTTACCGTTTGAGGTTTGGAGTCTGCTGGTTCTGTCCTACCTGATAATTAATTGCACACCGTGTCTAAACCAGTCCCTGGTTAGAAGGGAACAATGGAGAAAATACTGTGAAAGTGGTTTTGATGTCCATAGTTGAGTTTGAGGTCTCTATACAGTGCTGTGCTTCTTCCAGCCTCTCTTCTGGTCTTGGGTACTGTGAAGAGACCCCTGATTGCATGTCTTGTGGGGTATGTATGTTTTTTTTTAGCTGTGTGTTAACTGGTTGAACAGACAGTTAGATACTTTCAGCATGTCACTACTTCTTACAAAGACCAGCAGTGACGCAGTTCATCTCTCCTCAACTCTGAACCAGGAGACTGACATGCACGTTATTGACATTGGCCCTCCATGTACATTTGAGGACCAGACGTGCTGCTAAGAGCATCTGCTAAACGACTAAAATGTCAAAATGTTGTAATATTTCACTAACAAACTACAGAATCTTTTCGCAGCTGAAAGCTGAATCCTTATGAGCAGAATGCTGACTTCAACATCCCATGTCAGAAGTTGTAGTGATATTCCCTGTAGGCTTGATAGACGAATGAGAAACCCCACATACTGTAGATAACAGCACAGTTTGTAGAGGTCTTTGGGGTGTCATGGGCCTGTATTGCAGCTAGTTGCCTAGCTTTGAAGCTTTGGGAGAGTTATCAGTCAAAGGGGAGTCTGGAGGATCCAGTCATCTAAGGTGCAATAGGGGGAAGGGAGCGAACCAGAGTCTTTGAAGACACTATCCTTTTGAAGCCTCACTTGGCAGGACAGTGTATGAACCCTGACCCCACTTCCGCACCAATCACCCTCGCTCTATTGAAAGCTTGGCATAGCCACGGTAAGTAGGGGTGCTGAAGGTGATGCAGCACCCCTTGAAAAATCGGAATACAAAACACAATTCTTAGCTGTGTACATACAGAATGTGCAAGCTTTCATCCGAAAAATATATATCTGAGTCCACTGTGTACTGAGTTCCAGGTTTTGTAGAAGTCAGGTAAACAAACATCTCCCAGTTGTCTATGGTTGTGTGTTTGAACAAGGAGGATCTTCTTGTTTCATATTTCCTCCTCTATGATAGCTATGTCCAGAACTACAGATTGAGTCCCTGCATCCTTGTTAATCAGCAGTAAATAATCTGTCAGCTACAGAATATCGCCTGTGGAAAATAACATAGTAATTAAAAGGAAAGATTTTAGAACAAAATCTCTGTTGATAACATGTAAACTATATTTTGTCTTTAATGTTTATTGAAAACATACAGTACCAGTCAAGTTTGGACACATCTACTCATTCAAGGGTTTTTCTCTATTTTTACTATTTTTGACATGTACACCTCCAGGCTGTGTACGGGCTATTTGACCAAAAGGAGAGTGATGGAGTGCTGCATCAGATGACCTGGCCTCCACAATCACCTGACCTCAACCCAATTGAGATTGTTTGGGATGAGTTGGACCACAGAGTGAAGAAAAAACAGCCAACAAGTGCTCAGCATATGTGGGAACTGCCAAGAGTGTGCAATAGGTGGCTACTTTGAAGAATCTCAAATATACCATTTATTTTTATTTGTTTAACACTTTTATGTTATTTCATAGTTTATGACTTTACTATTATTCTACCATGTAGAAAATACAAAACATTTAGAAAAACCCTGGAATGAGTAGGTGTGCCCAATCTGTTGACTGGTACTGTAAATAAAGTTGCACAATGAGCACATGTCCCTCAAATACATCGTTACAGTTGTTGGTTTGCTAACTAGCAAATGTTATCCATATTAGCATAGACGTGACCTCAAAACAAGACATGGTATCAAGAACAAGATCAAACAAGCTTTAACAAGCCACTTACAATTCACCAAATGGCCGTTTCTTGTAATTGTTGCTAGCTACAGTATCTGGCCATCCAGAACCATAACAACACACAGCCTTCTTCCCCCTTGAAGCTCAAGCATCGTTTTCGTGACATTGTCATCTAAACCCATATATAAAGCAAGATGCATGTGTGTGTGTGAACTTGTTGATCACATAACTCTCTGAGGAAGTGCGTACTTGAACGTCAGTGTCAATATAGACAGTGACAAAACAACACTAGTCATGGTTGTCATGAAGTGTCCCTGTGTGATTTTAATGAAGAAATGAGCCACTCTGTCACTCACAACGTCAAACAGAAAATCTATGTTACCCGCTGTGTTTGTTTCTAGAGACACCAATATCCCAATGTGTTGTTATTGAATGTGTGTAGTGCGTGTGCCTACAGGGCAGAGGCAAACCTTGCCAGGGAGAAAGGGAGTTAAAGGGAGTCACTTCAATTTCCTTCCAGTCTAGTATTCTCTACAGTGCACCATATCCTCTACCATCGATCTCTGCATAGGACGCCCTTTAAGAGTGCGCTCACTTTAATCTCTCTCCACGTGACAGCTTTTAAGAATAAGGGAATATCAATCTAATTCTGCTGAAGCATTCAAGAAACTGTGTACTTGAACTTACTTACAGATTAGACTGGTAGGAGGTTAATTAGCTGAGAAGTGAATGAAAACTGGTGGGAAGCACTTAGACTCTTGGTGACTGATTGACAAGAAATCTGACAGGTGGTCAAGGTTCTCCCATCCCCACTTATTCTGTATTTCTGTCTATTCTGTACAATACTATCAGATTCGATTGATTATCTCTACTTTGAGGCCAGGGTATGTTTAATTAGAGCGACCACACAACTTCAGGGGACTAATAAAATGCAAGGAGAGATCATATGAGTAGAGAGCTGGAACCTTGGTTGTAATCATTAGGCTAAATGGGAGTTTCTAGTTCCGTTTGTTTCCGTTTAAGAAACATTTTGCAACAGAATAGGCATAATGAAGATGCCTATTCCGTGCCGTGGCACGCAAACCCTAAACTGAAGAGCTATCCCAGCAACCCCTGCTCTTTATGCCCTAGAGCTTCAGCTTCCGCTATCAAAATCAAAGTCACTTAATTACGGTCCCACACTAGCTTTACCAGCTGGAGCTAATTAACATCTAGTGAGTTTTGGAGTTGTGGGTAAGGAAAGTGTTGGCCTTGATTCCGACGGTTAACTTTTCAGAAAATCTCACTAGACCCTGGAGAGTAATGATCATTTTATCTATAGTGCTTGTTTGATCAACTATAAATACATTTTACTCTGTCTTTATTATGCATTAAGTACATGTCAAGTAAGATCTTACCTTAATGAAACATTTACAGTCTTAATAATGTGCATGGCAAGTCTGTGATTTGTCCATTAATGAGTATTGAAATATTTTCTATTTTCTGTTTTTATCCCTCTCATCTTTGCTCCATGAAGCAACATTTGTCAATTCATACAAGGGCTTCTAAATACCTAAGCTGTGACACAGCACAAAGGCACAGAGGAACTTTTTACATTTGACTTGCGTTGTTTGAGGGGTTTCCTGCCTCACTTCCACAGTGTAGGCTGCCGTGCCTCTCTTAAAGGGAGATGCCAACTCTCCTCTCTTCCTCAAGGCCCTACTTTCAAATATTCACAAACGCTGCAGGCGTGACGGCGTGTTTTGAAAGTGAAAAAAAAAAGCGTCATGAGACAGACGATGGCAGCAGAACACGGTCATAATCAGATCCCCAGACGCTAACCTTCATTCTAAAAATCCCTTATTTTGGACTCCATTTTGCTGATTTATTCAAACACCGCTCATGTGGTTTCATAAACATTTCAATGAGTCAGTGCAAAGGATAGATGTTACCATTCCTTTGCTGCAGGACATGCTGATCGTTCTTGCTGTGGACTGGCTGGGCACTGAGAAACATGTGCTACTCTATAGACAAATCTGTATGATTCATGTTCAAAGTGAATGTATAATGCAAACTGATGAACACTATAATTGCAATGTGACATCTTCAAAGAGATGTAAATGGCCTTCATCAGCGCACAATTATCAATTATCAGATAGCATATTGAGCAGTAAGACTGGTAGGCTAAGCAGTGGTGTCAATAATGGGATTTTACAGAGGGGTTGGGTTAAATGAGGAAGACACATTTCAGTTGAATGCATTCAGTTGTCTAACTGACTAGGTATGGTCCTTTCCCTTTATATTCTAAAAGCTGATCCAGTGAATGAATGCAATCCAACATTCATTTGTAACAGTGCTGCATTGTTTATAAAAATGTACATTTACTCGATTATTGCTGTGGGAAAAACACATTTGACAGTATTACAATGTAAAACACAGAAGGGACATTAACCATATATTACAATGTAAAACACAGAAGGCACATGAACCTGGTATTACAATGTAAAACACAGAAGGGACATGAACCTGGTATTACAATGTAAAACACAGAAGGCACATGAACCTGGATTTACAATGTAAAACACAGAAGGGACATGAACCTGGTATTACAATGTAAAACACAGAAGGCACATGAACCTGGATTCACAATGTAAAACACAGAAGGCACATGAACCTGGATTTACAATGTAAAACACGGAAGGGACATGAACCTGGATTTACAATGTTACAGTATATAACTGCATGCTGTTACTGTACATCAATATGTTGTCACAATAGTTTCTCAGAAAGACTACCCATTTTGATTCAGTGTTGATTTGCAGAGAAAAAAGTGTTTGCTAGGTGAGAAAAGAATATAGAGTCATTATTTCACAGGTGCCTCCAAGGCAACATAATTGAATTTCCTACTCCCAGCAAGCTATTCACTCTAATCAGGAGTTCACACAGGTCTGAGAGAGGTGAGAAAATCTGTGTGTAATCATAACCTTGACCTAGCCTCCGACTGAAGATTGTAAACACACAAGCCTGAGGGATAGAATGCTTTTGGAAATATAAAGAGAGCTCCTTCACCTCTTTTTAAGTTTGAGTTTGTTGTTATTAATTAATAAACACAATCCATGTTTGAGATGTTAATGTTTGATATAATTCACACTTTTCTGGCTAATCTTTTATCTCAAATTTTAATATTCATTATTCGAGAGACTTTGACTTGAGTGGAATAATTCATCCAAGTACAGAATTCAGACAGGAAATCAATTGGAGCTGCTTCACTACTGTGTGTGTGTGTCTGTGTGTGTGTCTGTGTGTGTGTCTGTGTGTGTGTGTGTGTCTGTGTGTGTGTCTGTGTTTCAGACAGCAATAAAGGGAGAGACAGGTACATACAGAAAATGCCACCAAGCTTTGAAGATATTTCTTATGTGTCCTTTCTCTCCTTCCCACCTAGTGACTACTATATGTTCAGACAGAGAGATCACTCGATATTGATAAAATCCTGCTGGCATATAACAAATACATTACAAGAACCAGCCTTTGAGGACAGGCTTATTTGTATGATTTTATGACTTGTATCTTTATGGATGAAAATAGATAAGAGTCTGTCATTAGTTTGTCTTAGCTGGTCTGCTTGATTCATTCTACACATACTGTATACTCTGTATCCAAATTGACCCATTAAAGAGTTGGAAAAGAAAGTCTTTGCAAGCAGTATTTCTGACAATAATATTCTGCGATTAAACTACCTTCATCAGGGTATCCATTGGGCCTTGTCAATGATGATAAAATAGTTTGTATTGGGTAGACTGACGCCATCAATGCAATTAGTTGAACTCCTCTCTGCTTTATTACTCAGCATCAATCCATTGATCATTTGTTGCCTTAGCTTGAAGTTGTCCATATCACTTGTAAGCACAATTTTCTTCCTAAACTGTTCGTTTCTCTGTATCTTGCAAATTTCAAGGGATGGCTTAGGCTTATTGGTCTGTTAAAATGTATCTTACAGAACAAATTCCAGATTAAACACCACCTCACTTGGCCTGTATGTAAGGCTCATGAAGAAAAACTTGCCACAATTACCGGGTGAATCTCAACACTGTCAAACGCCGACCGGTGCATCAAATGATCTCTTCCGTCAGACTAAAGACAACAAATAGAGAGAGAGACACAAAACACTGAACACAGGATCACGGCCTAAACTCTCAGTCGTTTCTCAGTTGGCCTCAAATTAGGAGGACTGTGTCAGTACTTGAGAGATCAAACAACCTCGCGGATGGTTTGAAGTGTGACTGAGATAGCAAATCATAATTTCAGGAGCAAAACGAAGAACGCAACATAACCGTGATAGGAGCAAGAGAACGTGTTGCTCCCTACACGTTTATGGAGATCAATAGCACTTCACTATAAAGCCGTCTTAGGATGCAGCCTGGTTGCTAATGATGGTAGTGGAGGTGATCCTAAGGGGGCCTGTTGCCACTGATTTATCAACACCTACCGCGTCAAAGATTTATCACTCGCTCACCACAGGCCAGACTGTACAGCAGGGAACACCGGCTAATTGCCCAAAGTATACACACGGTGACTAGAGGACCTATGAAAGATTAATGAGAGGTGCTCCAAGAACAAGGGGCTGTTGAGATGACTGGGAATAAAAATCACAAACACTCCTGAACATACAGTACACTCACCCACACATAGGGCATACTGCTATCAGACCCACGAATACAACACACACACACTCATCTTTGAGTAATAGCTCATATCCATGAGAAGCTTCACCCATACACGAGAGGGATAATCATGTCAGGAGTATTATGATATTAAAATAACATTACGGCAGTGAGAATCGATGATGTATAAACCCTGGATTGCTGATGCTATGTATTGGCCATCGAGAGGCTTTAAAGTCAACTGTGTGCCATATTGGCACTCCCTAGTAGGAGCAGTCCTCCATAGGAATTAATGGAATTCTACTGTAATTCAATTACATTTCAAGGGCAAAGTTTCATGTATTTAAGCATGTTTTTGTTATATTGGGGACAGTAACATAAGTAATAAAAAATAGATATACTTTAAGGAATAAATACCCGTAAAAAGTTTGGACACACCTACTCATTCAAGGGTTTTTCTTTATTTGGACTATTTTCTACATTTGTAGAATAGTAGTGAAGATAACACACATGGAATCATGTAGTAACCAAAACATTGCTAAACAAATCAAAATATATTTTATATTTGAGATTCTTCAAAGTAGCCACCCTTTGCCTCGATGACAGCTTTGCACACTCTTGGCATTCTCTCAACCAGCTTCACCTGGAATGCGTTTCCAACAGTCTTGAAGGAGTTCCCACATATGCTGAGAACGTGGCTGCTTTTCCTTCACTCTGCAGTCCAACTCATCCCAAACCATCTCAATTGGGTTGAAGTCGAGTGATTGTGGATGCCAGGCAAGTCTCTTCTTCTTATTGGTGTCCTTTAGTAGTGGTTTCTCTGCAGCAATTCGACCATGAAGGCCTGATTCATGCAGTCTCCTCTGAACAGTTGACGTTGAGATGTGTCTGTTACTTGAACTCTGAAGCATTTATTTGGGCTGCAATTTCTGAGTCTGTTAACTCTAATGAACTTATCCCCTGCAGCAGAGGTAACTCTGGGTCTTCCATTCCTGTGGCGATCCTCATGAGAGCCAGTTTCATCATTGCGCTTGATAGTTTTTGCGACTGCATTACATTTTCAATGTTCTTGAAATTTTCCGCATTGGCTGACCTTCATGTCTTAAAGTAATGATGGTGATGGACTGTTGTTTGTCTTTGCTTATTTGAGCTGTTCTTACCATAATATGGACTTGGTATATTACCAAATAGGGCCGTCTTCTGTATACCACCCCTACCTTGTGACAAGACAATTGATTGGCCCAAACGCATTAAGAAGGAAAGAAATTCCACAAATCTACTTTTACAAGGCACACCTGTTAATGGAAATGCATTCCAGGTGACTACCTCATAAAGCTGGATGAGAGAATTCCAAGAGTGTCCAAAGCTGTCATCAAGGCAAAGGGTGTCACATGTGCTCCCTCTCCAGCCTCTAGGTCAACAGGTTGCTCATTAAGGTGCACACCTATCACCATTGTTACGCGCATTAGCGCATAATGAAACTCACTTGGACTCCATCACCTCCTTGATTACCTGCCCTTTATTAATATCACACTCCTTTTGGTTTCTTCCCCAGTCGTCATTGTTTCTGTTTCAGCTTCAGGTCTGTGCGTTGTTCGTGTTTCGTGGTGTCAGGTCCGGGGGTCAGGACCGAAGCAACCGGGGAGGTCTCAGCCGGCTCATCAGGCTCTCACACCTCAGCCGGTTCATCAGAACTCTGCACCTCAGAGGAGGTGACCGGTCCGCTCCTGTTTCCCGGGATCGTCATTTTGGTCGGCTTCCTGCGGCTGGAGCCGCACGTTGGGTAGGGGGTACTGTCAAGTTTGCTCCCTCTCCGGCCTCTAGGTCACCAGGCTGCTCGTTAAGGCGCACACCTGTCACCATCGTTACTCGCAAAATTAAACTCACCTGGACTCCATCACCTCCTTGATTACCTTCCCTTTATATGTCACTCCCTTTGGTTCCTTCCCCAGTTGTCATTGTTTCTGTTTCAGGTCTGTGCATTGTTTGTGTCTCTTGTTTTGGATTATGTTGCATTTTTTCATGAAACACTCACTTCTTGAACTTGCTTGCCGACTCTCAGAGCACATTGTTACCAAGGTATTTTGATTTGTTCAATACTTTTTGGTTACTACATGATTCCATGTGTTAATTCATAGTTTTGATGTCATCATTATTATTCTACAATGTAGAAAATAGTAAAATATAAAGAAAAACCCTGGAATGAGTAGGTGTGTCCAAACTCGACTGGTACTGTATATATATTTGTTTATGTTTAGCTCACATAATTTCCTTTAAAAGTATGTATTAACGTGTCTGTAATTGAATACAATGTGGCAAAAATGAATGGAGACATTAATAAATGCCCATAGTTTTGAAAATATTTTCACAAAGGTGGGGCATTACCAAGATGGATGCAAGGTGGTTTCACCGAGATTGTTTTTGAAATTATAAATCCTCACCTCAGAGATTACCAACCATTTTATATCTTATGTAGGGAACCTGTTTAATGTGTAGCACCTCAAGATTTTAATAATTAGGCTGAGTAGTAGAGGCAAAGCAAGGCAAGGGCCCTCTACTAGAAGTAATGGCTCAGCACATTTCTTGGAGAGTTCATTGCCAGCTGTTCTGCCACTACATTGATTTTGCTGACATGGAAATGATTCGCCATGTTAGAGAAATCTTCTAGTCTGTTAAGTGGGTCATACTTTACCTGTGCCTGACAGAGGCTACCGGTATGTCTTCCTGTTTATACTGACTGCCACACAACATTTTTCAAAAGCCTATCTGTTCTCTGTAGAGAGAGATGAAAGGAATTGGGGAATGGCATACTCAGCGACGATTTGAACTGTTTCATTTCTGCAACTTCCTTTGTGCTTTCTCGTCCTTGACTTGTCATTAGATCATAGACAACATATATTTCCGATATTTGCTCAAACTATTTTATTTCAAATAGAACACCACTGCCTTGAAGTCATATTACTGTTTGCCTGTTTCGTTCCTATTTGTTACCTCATGATTGAGTCTCCAAAGCCCATATTTCCCCAGCTGGCAGTGTTATTGCTGTCATTACAGACTAATGTTTGTTGGTGTAGAGTTGGAGCACTCTCAGTAGGCAGCCCTGCGGGGCAGAGGGGGCCAGGTGGGTGTTGAACAAAAAGTGAGGGATGGGGGCATGAAATATACTTTCAACTTATGTCTGTAGCTCTCTTGAGCAGCCAATCATAAAGACATACACCTCCACTTCAATAGAGGTATTGTGGCTCCAACAACATAATTGCAACCTTTAGAGAATGAAAAGGATTAAAGTGGTGTGAAATCAATCTTCATAATAGACTTGAATGACTAACAAAGAAAAATACAGCCAGCCAAAAACGAAGAGTAAGGCGAAGGGAAAACGGCAACACATGGAACCTCATTCACTTCAATGGGAAGGTTCTTCATCATGGTCAGAGCAACACAGTTCAATAACTGAGAACCTTCCGTTTAAAGTTCTGCCTCTCATCAAAAAAAAAATTCCTTTACTTTAGTGTCAGTGTTTAAGTGCCACATTAATATTTTATTGTCCAATTTATCAATGAGTAACAAAATATTGTGTTGACGTCAAAAAATGACATCAATGATCTTGAGTGTGTCACACAAGATCCTCCACTTATCTCCTGCCTCACCTCTGCTTTTCCTCTTCTTTATATGACACGACAGAGGGAGGTCACGGACACCCTTCTGATCGCTCTCCCACCTGTCCCTCAGTTGGTGGGATTAGGCTAGATTGATGTTGCCGGTAGCGTATTTGTCAGAAATTGATAAACGTGGCCAGCCCCACTGACGGCCGCTTTATCATCTCAATGGTGGATTGATTGAATTCCACTTCCTCCCAACAGGAGAACATAGAAGCACAGCTGCAGAAGGTGTGGCATTCTAGCCTCTGGGCTCCACTGAGCTCCATACTTAGAGAGCTTTGCCTACACTTAGGGCCCTATAAAAATCCATGATGCAGAGAACGCGGATGGAATCACGGAATCAACAATAACGGAATTCAACAATATTCAAAAATGTACTTAGAATTTAGTAGGAAATCAACTGAATGTATTGAATTTATTAGAAAAATAATTCATATGCCCAAGATTATCATAAGACATGAACACAATTCATCAGTGAATCATATTTTCCTTC
Source organism: Oncorhynchus kisutch (assembly GCF_002021735.2). Taxonomy (NCBI): domain Eukaryota; kingdom Metazoa; phylum Chordata; class Actinopteri; order Salmoniformes; family Salmonidae; genus Oncorhynchus; species Oncorhynchus kisutch. The sequence goes on along the minus strand of NC_034177.2, from coordinate 74,448,260 downwards.
AACTTTCTGAAGAGGCAAACCCTGACTGAGATATTTGCAGATATTTGCTGCATTGGACCTTTAACTACAAAGTAGTAGAATGATATCATGATTATTTGCATCAATTCAGTGACGATTTGTTAAGCAAACTCTGCAATAACATGTGTGCTATAGAAACACCATGACCAAACAAGTCTCTTGCTGGTGTGCACTTGAATGAAAGGGTATCTACACCCCAAAATAAAAATGAGATTTTTTCCCAGACATCCAAAGTGGTGTCCTGATGTAGTTGTTAGCATTGTTGGTCTATTAATAAAAAGTGTGGTTGTGAAAGCGAAAAACAGAAAAGACTGAGACAAATCTGATACCTGGAAAAACAAAACTGAGAAAACACAATTTTTTTGAAAAAAATACAGAAATAGGCAAAAAAAATTAACATTTTGTATGGCCCTATACTGTACACTCCAGCACAGAAAATAGCTAAACGTATGGCCCTCACACATGAGGGGTGCAAAATCACTGGAATAATTGATTGATTTCCTTTTACTCTTGCGACTTTTCCACACCATTGGTGGTGCAATTCGTTTTTTACTGTTAATGTTACAACTGTGGAAAAGTTTGTAATGACCTGTCAGTCAAACACACGCCGGTTGAGTCTGAAGTGGGCTCAATGGAATACAATGGTTTTTCGTTGCATCTATAAGAATGGCAACTCTTAGTATTGGATTTAATGCATCGTCTCAACACTTGTATCACAAAAAAAATTAAGAAAGAGAACTTTATTTTGGTGGCTGTTCATTGTTTGTGCAATTGAAAACAGTAATCATTTAATATAGTTGAAAAGCAACTTCCAAAAATGAAAACTTGGATTATAGTGATTATGTCTGATCTCACAAACAACAAGTATGTGGAGATGTAAGATCTTAATTTGATCAATATTGTCACAGCAAAATAATCCTGCAGCAACAGGATTTTAACGTTTTGTCCATTCACAATTTCCTGACGATGTAATGTTGCTTGATCGGTGGTTAGGCTATTAGCTAGCCAAAATTAAGCTACGTTAATATAATCGTGTGTAAGTGCAGGTTTTCAGTGAATTCATGTCAATTCTGTGGTGCAGGAAAATTCTAGAGCAAGGCTTGTTGATCGGGTGGGTGTCCTTCTCTTTGCACACTTGTTGAATTACGCAAGAGATTGTGAGAACAGTAATTCGTAAATATAGCTGCGAGCAGCAATGAATGATGTTCACAGTATGACAGAAAGGACACAAGATCAGCTGGATAACAAAGTGCTCTCTCTTCTTTTATGTGCAATGATGAGTCTATAAACAACATCTGGAGTCTATAAACAACATCTGGAGTCTATAAACATCTGGAGTCTATAAACATCTGGAGTGAATCTGACTTAAGGTTCATTAGAGGAAGATTATTTTTTGCATTAGTGTTACAAATGCAAAAAATGAGTTGTTAATAGTTCTTGTTTTTTGAAATACCAACACCACAATTCAGTGTGGTTCATCTTAGGGATGCCCATGATATGTTAATACACCACTGTGGACTGGATTTATAGTGGTTTAAATGGATTTATAGTGGTTTAAATGGACAGCCTTTTTTTTTTTCCATTCCCTTAACTTTTCTCAAACTAAGCCAAGACATGCACTATGGGTCTACATTCCAAATATGGTGTCATTTGGTACTATGGTTCATGACAAGAAGATTTCTGAAGTATTGTATTTTAGCATATTAGCATATCTGATAATAAGCAACTTCTGGTATAGTGTGGCCATCTTTGAATGGATCAACGTTATTTTCTCAAACTCTTTAGTGTAACGGCGTTCTTCGTTTGTCGAAAGAGAGTCGGACCGAAATGCAGCGTGGTGGTTACTCATGTCTTTAATGAATGAATGGTGACGATACATGAAATAACGAATAAATACAAAAACAACAAACGGAACGTGAAACCTAATTACAGCCTATCTGGTGAAACTACACAGAGACAGGAACAATCACCCACAAAATACAAAGCGAACTCAGGCTACCTAAATACGGTTCCCAATCAGAGGCAACGAGAAGCACCTGACTGCTGATTGAGAACCGCCTCAGGCAGCCAAGCCTACACTCGACACACCCCTAAATCAACCACAATCCCAATGCCTACAAAAAAAAACAATACGACAACACAATAACCCATGTCACACCCTGGCCTGAACAAATAATTAAAGCAAACACAAAATACTAAGACCAAGGCGTGACAGAACCCCCCCCCCCAAGGTGCGGACTCCCGGACGCACCTCAAAACCATAGGGAGGGTCCGGGTGGGCGTCTGTCCATGGTGGCGGCTCCGGCTCGGGACGTGGACCCCACTCCATAAATGTCATAGTTCCTCCCCTTCGCGTCCTGGGATAATCCACCCTCGCCGCCGACCATGGCCTAATAGTCCTCACCCAGAACCCCACAGAACTGAGGAGCAACTCGTGACTGAGGGGCAGCTCGGGACTGAGGGGCAGCCCGGAACTGAGGGGCAGCCCGGAACTGAGGGGCAGCCCGGAACTGAGGGGCAGCCCAATACTGAGATGAAGCTCAGGTAGGTAGTAGGCTCCGGTAGATCCTGGCTGGCTGGCGGATCTGGAAGATTCAGGTTGACTAGCAGATCTGGAAGATTCTGGTTGACTGGCGGATCTAGCTGCTCTATGCAGACTGACAGCTCTGACTGCTCCATGCAGGCTGACAGCTCCTTGCAGACTGGCAAGCTCCTTGCAGACTGGCAGCTCTGGCTGCTTCATGCAGACTGACTGCTCCATGCAGGCTGACAGCTCCTTGCAGGCTGGCAGCTCCTTGCAGACTGACATCTCTGGCTGCTTCATGCAGGCTGACAGCTCTGACTGCTCCATGCAGGCTGACAGCTCCTTGCAGACTGACAGCTCCTTGCAGACTGGCAGCTCCCTGCAGACTGACAGCTCTGACTGCTCCATGCAGGCTGACAGCTCCTTGCAGACTGACAGCTCCTTGCAGACTGACAGCTCCCTGCAGACTGACAGCTCCTTGCAGACTGACAGCTCCTTGCAGACTGGCAGTTCTGGCTGCTTCATGCAGACTGACAGCTCTAACTGCTCCATGCAGGCTGACAGCACCCTGCAGACTGGCAGCTCAGGCTGCTTCAAACAGGCAGGAGGCTCCGGCAGCGCTGTAGAGGAGGAAAACGCTGGCTGTGCTGAACAGGCGGGAGACTCCGACAGAGCAGGAGAGGCGAGGCGCACTGTAGGCCTGATGCGGGTACTGGTGATACTGGAGCGAGGACACGCACAGGAAGCCTGGTGCGGGGAGCTGCTACCGGAGGACTGGTGTGTGGAGGTGGCTCTGGATAGACCGGACCGTGCAGGCGCACTGGAGCTCTTGAGCACCGAGCCTGCCCAAGCTTACCTGGCTCGATGCCCACTCTAGCCCGGCCAATACGAAGGGCTGGTATGAACCGTACCGGGCTATGCACCCGCACTGGAGACACCGTGCGCTCACTAGCATAACACGGTGCCTGCCCGGTCTCTTTAGCCCCCCGGTAAGCACAGGGAGTTTGCGCAGGTCTCCTACCTGGCATAGCCATACTCCCTGTAAGCCCCCCCCCAATACACTTTTGGGGCCGACTCTCAGGCTTCCATCCGCGTCGCCGTGCTGCCTCCTCATACCAGCGCCTCTCTGCTTTAGCCGCCTCTAGTTCTTCCTTGGGACGGCGATATTCTCCAGGCTGAGCCCAGGGTCCTTCTCCATCCAGTTCCTCCTCCCATGTCCAATACTCCAAGTGATGCAGCCTCTCCCACTGCAACTGCTCTTCACGATTAGCAGGGAGAGTTGGCTCAGGTCTGACACCAGACTCAGCCACTCTCCCTCTGAGCCCCCCCCCCCCCCAATACATTTTGGGGGTGCTTTTCGGGTTTCCTTGCCAACCGTGTTCCCTCGTATCGTCGACTCTTATCTCCGGCTGCCTCTGCTCTCCTCAGTGCTTCCACCTGTTCCCATGGGAGGCGATCTCTTCCAGCCAGTATCTCCTCCCAAGTGTAACAACCTTTGCCATCCAATAAGTCTTCCCATGTCCATTCCTCCTTTCGCTTTTCCTGCGGTCGCTGCCTGTTTCCACGCTGCTCGGTCCGTGTGTGGTGGGTGATTCTGTAACGGCGTGCTTCGTTTGTCGAAAGAGAGTCGGACCGGAATGCAGCGTGGTGGTTACTCATGTCTTTAATGAATGAATGGTGACGATACATGAAATAACGAATAAATACAAAAACAACAAACGGAACGTGAAACCTAATTACAGCCTATCTGGTGAACACTACACAGAGACAGGAACAATCACCCACGAAATACAAAGCGAACTCAGGCTACCTAAATACGGTTCCCAATCAGAGGCAACGAGAAGCACCTGACTGCTGATTGAGAACCGCCTCAGGCAGACAAGCCTACACTCGACACACCCCTAATCAACCACAATCCCAATGCCTACAAAAAAAAACTATACGACAACACAATAACCCATGTCATACCCTGGCCTGAACAAATTAAAGAAAACACAAAATACTAAGACCAAGGCGTGACATTTAGGGACTATTGTGATTCCAAAAATATAAGTTATGTGCTATAATTCAGTCGATATCTAATAGATCTTAACTTCAAGTTTGGAGAATCTTCATCCATTGTCACACGGTTGCATCTATCAAAATTGTATTTTTAACCTTTTAACAATTTTGACGACCATTGCTAGGATGGGATGCTGGCTGCTTCAGTGAATGGCCTAGCAATTGGTAATGCCTCTCAAGCACAGCGGAGACAGACGGCTCAGCTTAGTTTTAAGAGGAACATCTGCCTTAAAAGTGTGAGTATTCTTCAAACTGGGTAGGGAGAGATTAGTGCAGTACACACCAATCACTGTATACCTGCCCGGAAAATCTTAGATGTCATATACAGTGCCTGCAGAAAGTATTCATACCACATTACTTATTCCACATTTGTTGTGTTAGAGCCTCAATGAAAACATGATTAGATCTATTTTGTCTGACCTATATACACACACGATACCCCATAATGACAAATAGAAAACATGTGCTTAGAAATTTTACCAAATGTAATAAATTAATTACAGAAATGTGTCATTTACAGATTTATTCAGTCTCCTTTTCAATGACTCTAAATTGAGTTCAGTTGCATCCAATTTCCTTTGATCATCCTTGAGATTGTTTAGATTTAGAAAGAAACACACCTGTCTATACTGTATGGTCCCACAGTTGACAGTGCATGCAGAAACTATACCATGAAGTCCAAGGAACTGTCAGTAGATCTTCAGAGAGAGAGTTGTGATGTTAAACATTTCCAAGAGCACAGTGGTCTCCATCATTGGGAAATGGAAAAAAATATGGATCTACCCAGATTGCACCTAGAGCGGGCCGTCCAATCAAACTGAGCAACCAGGCCAGAAGGGCCTTCGTCATGGGGGTGACCAAGAACCCAATGACCATTCTGACATAACTACAGAGTTCCTTGGCTAAGATGGGAGATCCTGCCAGAAGAACAAAAATGTAACTCTATGGCCTGAATGCAAAGCATTTTATCTGGAGAAAACCAGGCACAGCTCATCCCTAACATAAAACATGGTGGTGGCAGCATCATGCAGTGGGGATGCTTTTCAGTGGCAGGGACTGGGAGACGGTAAGGATAGCAGGAACAATGAATGGAACCAATTAGAGGCAAATACTTGAGAACGACGGACTGGGGGCGAAGATTTACGTTCCAACAGGACAATGACCCCATGCATACAGTGAAAGCAACGCTGCAGTGGCTTCAAAACCAAAATGTGGAAGACCTTGAGTGTCCTAGCCAAAGCCCAGACTTGAATCCCATTGAAAATCTGTGGAAAAACTTGAAGATTGCTGTTCACCGCCGCTCCCCATCTATCTTAACAGAGCTTGAGAAAATCTGCAAAGAAGAATGGGAGAAAATTCCCAAATCCATGTGCAAAGCTGATGCAGACATGGCAAAGACAAATCAATTCTGTAATCGCTGCCAAAGGTGGTTCTACAAAGTATTGATTCAGGGTTGTGAATACTTTAAATGAGATCTTTCTGTATTTCATGTTCAATGAATTGGCTAAAACTAAAAAACATGTTTTTACTTTGTCATTATTGGGTGCTGTGTGTAGATGAGTAAGAACAAAATCAATTTAACCCATTTTGAATTCAGGCTATAACACAACAAAATGTGGAATTTAGTCAAGGGGTATGAATACTTTCTGAAGGCACTATATCACTACTTTCCTCCTCCAAAACCTAATAGTCCTTTATTCAGAGACACCCTCCTGGTCACCTCTCTTTCAGAGCACTTAAACAGACAGACACACGCAAAGCTCCCCTCTCTCCCATTCTGTGGTGCTCCACTGAAATGGTTTCTGTTGATAGACAGGCACAATCTTAGAACGTGTTCTTTCCTCTCCACATCTGTCATTGACCTTCGAATTGGACACGTGAACCATACAATTCACAGCGATGAATGGGAAGTGATGAAACAGAAATTATGGAGCACTGTTAGGTTGTGTAACACAACACATTTTTTTAAGGTATCTTCATCCATTGTCCAACTGTTGCATTTATCTTAATTTTTAAATGTTTTACCTTTTAACAGTTTCTATGATTGTTGCTACAGGAATAGGGATGGGAGGTTAGCTGCTTTAATGAATGACCTAGCTATTGATAATGCCTCTCAGGCACGATGGAGAAGGCAAAGTTTAGCTTCAAGAGGAACAGCTGCCTTAAAAGTGTGTACTCCTAAAACTAGGAAGGGAGAGATTAACTTGGTACACACCAATCACTCAATACCTGCCCAGAAAATCATATACTGTAGCACTGCTCTCCTCCTCCAAAACCTAAAAGAGTTGTCCTTTATTCAAAGACATGCTCCTGGTCAACACTCTTTCAGAGCACACACACACACCTCTCTCTCCCACAAACACATACACACACAGTTCCCAACTTGAAAACATTGAGCACCAAACAGAGTATCAGGACCATCAGAAAGAGATAGATTGTTTGATATAGTTTAGGCCTACATGTTACGAATCCATTTTGGCCCGACAGTCTAGGGGGGGGGGATGGTAATGAGACCCGTAACATAACTCATGCAAATTTTTATTGTGACAAAGTAAAAGTGTGAACGAAATAACCACGACAAAAGAAATCTACCGTCAAACTCCAGGTGTATTTATAAACACACGGTAATGGGGGGGAGCAGGAAAAGGGGCTGAGCTGGACCCAAGGAAAGAAACCATAAATATACAAAAACACCACTAAGCTAGACTAGAATTTTATTAAGGCTTTACTCACTACCGGGGCTGTAATCCTAATACAGTGGGTGGTCCGCCCAGTTCTAACTAGTGTATTTAACAAAGTTCACCTACGGGTAGTGTATGCCCATGGGCGACTTGTCTTGGTTTCCCCCTTTTCCCACCAGCAACAAACAAACACCATAACCAAAAACAATACTCACAGGTGATGACAAAGTGCTATGAGGTGCTCAAACAAAAGAGAGGTTAAGACACAAAGCGAGAGTGAAACACAGACCTACAGACATGGCATTTACAGAGAGATATTGAGCTAGCTCTAGAGCAAACAAATGATGGGGTTTTTAAACCATGGGGAAGGAACTGTGATAGGGTAGGAAATAGGAGGAGGTGTGTCTTCTGATTGATGATTGATTGTTGACTGATTGGGGAGTGATGATTTTCACCTGTGAGGGGAGAAGGAGAGAAAAGAAACACACACACAGGATACACACACACAGGATAACAGGATAACCGTAACACTTGTATCCGTAACACTACATTAGGCCGATATGAATCCTTCCTTTGAAACACATACACACGGCGCACACACACACACCCAGCTCCACTCTCTCATTTTCTGTGGTGCTCCACTGAAAATGGATTCTGTTGATAGACAGGCACAATCTTAGAATGTGTTCTTTCCCCTTCACATCTGTCATTGACCTTCTTATTGGACATTTCATAGCGATGAATGAGAGGCGTTGAAAGAGATATGATGGTGCAGTGTTGGGGAATAGCTGTGATATTCTACATACAGAATCATTATGATGTAACATTATTAGTCATGCAGAGACCTCCCTCAACTCTGGGATGATAACTGGGTTCTAGACTTCCTGATGGGCTGCTCCCAGGTGGTGAAGGTTGGAATAACATCTCCACTCCGCTGATCCTCAACACTGGGGCCCCACAAGGGTGTGTTCTCAGCCCTCTCCTGTACTGCCTGTTTGCCCTTGACTCTGTGGCCATGCACGCCTCCAACTTAATCATCAAGTTTGGAGACGATTACCAACAACGACGAGACCGCCTACAGGAAGGAGGAGAGGGCACTCGGAGTGTGATGTCAGGAAAATAACCTCTCACTCAATGTCAGAAAAACAAAAGAGATGATCATGGACTTCAGGAAACAGCAAAGGGAGCACACATGTATCCACATCGACAGGACAGCAGTGGAGATTTGATTTGATTTGGATCTCTTTTAGTCCCCATTTGGACTAATCTTCCAAGAGTTCTTAAACATTAAAATACAATTTATAGTACAAACATATTTTCACATATAACACACTATTACAAACATACATAACATACTAACATAATGCCCCAATAAATACTCAATCTAAAAAATATTGATTCTTCATCTACTATAGTCACACAGCATATCTATGTCATTAAAAAATCATTAAAAAATGTTTAATTTTTTTTATTTCACCTTTATTTAACCAGGTAGGCTAGTTGAGAACAAGTTCTCATTTACAACTGCGACCTGGCCAAGATAAAGCATATCAGTGTGAACAGACAACAACACAGAGTTACACATGGAGTAAACAATGAACAAGTTAATAACACAGTAGAAGAAAAAAAAGTCTATATACATTGTGTGCAAAAGGCATGAGGAGGTAGGCGAATAATTACAATTTTGCAGATTAACACTGGAGTGATAAATGATCAGATGGTCATGCGCAGGTAGAGATACTGGTGTGCAAAAGAGCAGAAAAGTACATATTAACAGTATGGGGATGAGGTAGGTAAATTGGGTGGGCTATTTACCAATGAACTATGTACAGCTGCAGCGATCGGTTAGCTGCTCAGATAGGAGATGTTTAAAGTTGGTGAGGGAGATAAAAGTCTCCAACTTCAGAGATTTTTGCAATTCGTTCCAGTCACAGGCAGCAGAGAACTGGAAGGAAAGGCGGCCAAATAAGGTGTTGGCTTTAGGGATGATCAGTGAGATACACCTGCTGGAGCGCGTGCTACGGGTGGGTGTTGCCATCGTGACCAGTGAACTGAGATAAGGCGGAGCTTTACCTAGCATGGACTTGTAGATGACCTGGAGCCAGTGGGTCTGGCGACGAATACGTAGCGAGGGCCAGCCGACTAGAGCATACAGGTCGCAGTGGTGGGTGCTATAAGGTGATTTAGTAACAAAACGGATGGCACTGTGAGAAACTGCATCCAGTTTGCTGAGTAGAGTATTGGAAGTTATTTTGTAGATGACATCGCCGAAGTCAAGGATCGGTAGGATAGTCAGTTTTACTAGGGTAAGTTTGGCGGTGTGAGGGAAGGAGGCTTTGTTGCGAAATAGAAAGCCGACTCTAGATTTGATTTTGGATTGGAGATGTTTGATATGAGTCTGGAAGGAGAGTTTACAGTCTAGCCAGACACCTAGGTACTTATAGATGTCCACATATTCTAGGTCGGAACCATCCAGGGAGGTGATGTTTAGTCGGGTGTGCGGGTGCAGGCAGCGAACGATTGAAAAGCATGCATTTGGTTTTACTAGCGTTTAAGAGCAGTTGGAGGCCACGGAAGGAGTGTTTTGTATGGCGTTGAAGCTCGGTTGGAGGTTAGTTAGCACAGTGTCCAAGGAAGGGCCAGAAGTATACAGAATGGTGTCGTCTGCGTAGAGGCGGATCAGGGAATCGCCCGCAGCAAGAGCAACATCATTGATATATACAGAAAAAAGAGTCGGCCCGAGAATTGAAACCTGTGGCACCCCCATAAAGACTGCCAGCGGACCGGACAACATGCCCTCCAATTTGACACACTGAACTCTGTCTGCAAAGTAGTTGGTGAACCAGGCAAGGCAGTCGTTAGAAAAACCGAGGCTACTGAGTCTGCCGATAAGAATATGGTGATTGACAGAGTCGAAAGCCTTGGCCAGGTCGATGAAGACGGCTGCACAGTACTGTCTTTTATCGATGGCGGTTATGATATCGTTCAGTACCTTGAGCGTGACTGAGGTGCACCCGTGACCGGCTCGGAAACCCGATTGCACATCGGGGAAGGTACGTTGGGATTCGAGATGGTCAGTGATCTGTTTGTTGACTTGGCTTTCGAAGACCTTAGATAGGCAGGGCAGGATGGATATAGGTCTGTAACAGTTTGGGTCCAGGGTGTCTCCCCCTTTGAAGAGGGGGATGACTGCGGCAGCTTTCCAATCCTTGGGGATCTCAGACGATATGAAAGAGAGGTTGAACAGGCTGGTAATAGGTGTTGCAACAATGGCGGCGGACAGTTTCAGAAATAGAGGGTCCAGATTGTCAAGCCCAGCTGATTTGTACGGGTCCAGGTTTTGCAGCTCTTTCAGAACATGTGCTATCTGGATCTGGGTAAAGGAAAAGCTGGGGAGGCTTGGGCGAGTAGCTGCGGGGGGGGGGGGCAGTTATTGGCCGAGGTTGGAGTAGCCAGGAGGAGGGCATGGCCAGCCATTGAGAAATGCTTGTTGAAGTTTTCGATAATCATGGATTTATCGGTGGTGATCGTGTTACCTAGCCTCAGTGCAGTGGGCAGCTGGGAGGAGGTGCTCTTGTTCTCCATGGACTTTACAGTGTCCCAGAACTTTTTCGAGTTTGAGCTACAGGATGCAAATTTCTGCTTGAAGAAGCTGGCCTTTGCTTTCCTGACTGACTGTGTGTATTGGTTCCTGACTTCCCTGAACAGTTGCATATCGCTGGGACTATTCGATGCTATTGCAGTCCGCCACAGGATGTTTTTGTGCTGGTCGAGGGCAGTGAGGTCTGGAGTGAACCATGGGCTATATCTGTTCTTAGTTCTGCATTTTTTGAACGGAGCATGCTTCTCTAAGATGGTGAGGAAGTTACTTTTAAAGAATGACCAGGCATCCTCAACTGACAGGATGAGGTCAATATCCTTCCAGGATACCCGGGCCAGGTCGATTAGAAAGGCCTGCTCGCAGAAGTGTTTTAGGGAGCGTTTGACAGTGATGAGGGGTGGTCGTTTGACTGCGGACCCGTAGCGGATACAGGCAATGAGGCAGTGATCGCTGAGATCCTGGTTGAAGACAGCGGAGGTGTATTTGGAGGGCCAGTTGTTCAGGATAACGTCTATGAGGGTGCCCTTGTTTACAGATTTAGGTTTGTACCTGGTGGGTTCCTTGATGATTTGTGTGAAATTGAGGGCATCTAGCTTAGATTGTAGGACTGCCGGGGTGTTAAGCATATCCCAGTTTAGGTCACCTAACAGAACAAACTCTGAAGCTAGATGGGGGGCGATCAATTCACAAATTATTTCCAGGGCACAGCTGGGAGCTGAGGGGGGTCGGTAGCAGGTGGCAACAGTGAGAGACTTATTTCTGGAGAGAGTAATTTTAAAAATTAGTAGTTCGAACTGTTTGGGTATGGACCTGGAAAGTATGACATTACTTTGCAGGCTATCACTGCAGTAGACTGCAACTCCTCTGGTAGTTCTATCTTGACGAAAAATGTTATAGTTAGGTATGGAAATCTCCGAATTTTTGGTGGCCTTCCTAAGCCAGGATTCAGACACTGCAAGGACACCAGGGTTGGCAGAGTGTGCTAAAGCAGTGAGTAAAACAAACTTAGGGAGGAGGCTTCTGATGTTGACATGCATGAAACCAAGGCTTTTTCGACCACAGAAGTCAACAAATGAGGGTGCCTGGAGACATGCAGGGCCTGGGTTTACCTCAACATCACCCGCGGAACAGAGGAGGAGTAGTATGAGGGTGCGGCTAAAGGCTATCAAAACTGGTCGCCTAGAGCGTTGGGGACAAAGAATAAAAGGAGCAGATTTCTGGGCATGGTAGAATATATTCAGGTCATAATGACAGGGGTATGGTGGGGTGTGGGTACAGCGGAGGTAAGCCCAGGCACTGGGTGATGATAAGAGAGGTTGTATCTCTGGACATGCTGGTTGTAATGGGTGAGGTCACCGCATGTGTGGGAGGTGGGACAAAGGAGGTATCAGAGGTATGAAGAGTGGAACTAGGGGCTCCATTGTAGACTAAAACAATGATAACTAACCTGAACAACAGTATACAGGGCATTTTGACATTTGAGAGAGACATACAGCGAGGCATACAGTAATCGCAGGTGTTGATTGGGAGAGCTAGCTAAAACAACAGGTGAGACAACAACAGCTAATCAACTAGCACAACAAGGGAAAATGGCGATGACTAGGCAGAGAGGGTCGGATTAACTACACACAGAGCCTGAGTTCGCGGCTGGGGCCGACAGATAAAACATAAACAAACAGAATGGAGTACCGTGATTAATGGACAGTCCAGCAGGCATCAGCCATGTAGCCAAGTGATCACAGTGTCCAGGAATCCGGCGTTGTTGTGGAGAGACAGTTCGATACTGGTAGACTGGCGAGTATTATCCAGTCTAAAAAACAGGGCTGGCTATGCAGAAGGTAAAAGCCGCTAGCAGTGGCTAGCAATGACTAAATAGCTTGTAGCTAATTAGCTGGTTAACTTCTGGAGGTTCTTGAATGTGTTCTAAAATTAAAAATAATAGCGATTCCGTATCACATTGGGTGAGGCAGGTTACCGGAAGGTATAATCGAATTAAAAATCGAAAAGAGATTGAAAATAAATATGGGTCCAGGGAGTGGTTGGGCTGGCTGGGGTTCAGACAGCGATTCAGACAGTTAGCAGGCCTGTGCTAACAAGCTAACAGTTAGTAGGCCGGGACTTAACAAGCTAGCAGTTAGCAGACCGGGGCTAAACAAGCTAGCAGTTAGTAGACCGGGGCAGGTTAGCAGTTAGCAGGCAAGCAGATAGCAAGCAAGCAGATAGCAAGGGCTAGAAAGTTAGCCTTTGGGGGTTGAGTCTGTATTTTGCGTCTTCATGCGATGCCGTCGATAGACCGGTCGTGGTATTAGTAGGGTTCCAAGTAGCTCTAGGTAGCTAAGCAGGCCTAGCTGGTTAGCATAGTGGGCCTTCAGCGGGCGTCGCGCCTGAGTCCTTGGGCAGATTATGTCGGTATTCCAGTCGTAGGGGATCTGCAGGGTTCCGTGCCCCATACCGGCTGTAGAAGGGGTCCGGATATTGTAGCCCAGGAGTATGCTTCGGGGGTAGCACAGGAGCTCTGGCCGGGATAGCTTCAAGCTAAGTGGATGGAAACGCTAGCCAGGAGTAGTCATCCGGGGTTGTGGTTAGCTAGTTGTGAAGATCCAGATGAAAATGTTCAGAGAAAAAAAAGCAGATCCACGCTACATTGGGTGAGGCGGGTTGCAGGAGAGTATTTAGATGTTGAGGTTTAGCTAAATATTTTAAAAGATATGCGAAGAAAAATATGTAAAAACGATATATACAAGGGATACGACAGGACAACGACGTCTGACTGACTGCTACGACATCTTGGAAATAATGTTAAAATAATGTTTACATTTATTATTGAAAGGTTTATAGTTTGCTCAGTTGATTGATTTCATTTCTTTATTGCTCTAAATCTAAATGTTATTTTACCTATTTCTCTTTTCTGTCTGAATAACGCATAGATGATGGACAATCTATTCCAAGTATTTACGGAATGTCTGTCTCTTACCAACTGAATACCGTTGTGAATAGAACTTGGCCGTTTTAAATGATTATATTATGAAATAAAATAAGCATGTTCTTTCAATTATCTTGTCGATTGATGACCAACCAAGAACACTGCGCATGACTGCAACAGAAGAACCATATTTCTACCTTAAAACAATCCTTGCTGTTTTGTTCTGTGAATTCTGCAGCCTCCTAACTTCACTTGATGATGCATTTCCCCAGACCACCGAACAGTAGTTCACCTGACTCTCAATTAATGCTTGTGTTATTTGCTGAATAATTTTTCCTGGTAAATATTTAGCTATCCTTCTGATTATGCATGCTGTTTTAATATATATATATATATTTTTTTTTTTTTACATAGATTAGTTATTTGAGACGACCATGATGCACTCCCAACAGTTTGGTTTCTGCCACTTCTTCAATTTGTACTCCTCCCATACTTAATTGTATCCCATGCTGTTTTGGCCTTTTCCTAGTTGAACAGACCAAAATAACTTTGGTTTTCTTGGTGTTTAAAACAAGTTTGTTTTGGCAAACCCACTCCCTGATATTCTCCAAATCTCCTTGTAAAGATTGCTGTACCTGTTGTACCGATTGTCTTGCAGCATAAATTGTAGTATCATCTGCAAATATAGTAGCTTGAGTTTCAGCTAAGGCATAGGGAAGATCATTGGTATATATTAAATAAAGAAGTGGCCCAAGGCAGCTGCCCTGCGGTATTCCACAGTTTAACACATGAGGGGAAGAAAATTAACCATTGATATAGGTGGACTGTTTCCTGTCAGTTAGATATGACTGTACCCAATTCAATGCTACCTCCTTAAAACCATAATGCATTCATTTTGTCCAAATGATTTCATGATCCACTAAACCAAATGCTGCACTTGAAATCTAAAAATAGTACACCCACAAACTTGCCATTATCCATAGCATTGAGCCACTGGTCAGTCATGTCAACCAATGCAGTGGTAGTGGAATGTTTTTTGTTGCGATAAGCATGCTGATTGGCTGTAATCAGATCATTCTTTTCCATGTACTCCCACATTTGTCTACTCACAATACCCTCCAATATCTTACTGAGTGTAGGGAGTAAACTAATTGGTTGACTATTGGCAGGAGTAATGGGTTCTTTGCAGTCTTTCGGAATAGGACACAGTTTCGCATGCTTCCATACATTTTAAGTTCCTCGGTGTACACATCACAGACAAACTGAAATGGTCCACGCACACAGACAGTGTGGTGAAGAAGGCGCAACAGCGCCTCTTCAACCTCAGGAACAGCGCCTCTTCAACCTCAAAAACCCTCACTAACTTTTACAGATGCACAATTGAGAGCATCCTGTCGGGCTGCATCACCGCCTGGTACGGCAACTGCACCGCCCACATCCGTAAGCTCTCCAGAGGGTGGTGAGGTCTGCACAACGCATCATCGGGGGAAAACTACTGGCCCTCCAGGACACCTACAACACCCGATGTGACGGGCAAAAAAGATTAACAAGGACAATAACCACCTGAGCCACTGCCTGTTCACCCCGCTTCCATCCAGAAGGCGAGGTCAGTACAGGTGCGGCTGCCTCTCTGTAGTCTTGATATCATTGGCCACTTTAATAAATGGAACACTAGTTACTTTAATAATGACACCTTAAGAATTGTACATATCTCACATTACTCATCTATTATACTGTATACTGTATCCTTCCCAATATATTCTTCACGATCTATAGCCGCTCTGTCACTGCTCATCCATATACGTATATGTTCTCATCCCAGTCTTTTACTAGATTATGTGTATCAGGTTTTGTTGTGGAATTTGTTAGATATTAGGTTTTGTTGTGGAATTGTTAGATATTACCTGTTAGATACTGCTGCACTGTCGTATCTAGAAGCATCAGCATTTCGCTACACTCACAATAACATCTGCTAACCATGTGTATGTGACCAATACAATTTGATTTGATCTGATAACCAGATATAATAGAAATATAACTTGTTTTACAATATAGAGACGTGTGTATTCCACAGTAGAGGACGGAAGGGGGGAGACAGACAGGGAGCGATGGAAGAGAGAGAATTATGAGGGAGACGGGAGAGAGTGTTTAGCAGAGCTGCAGTAAAGAAGTTCAAGAGGGGAGAGGGGTGGTCTGAGGAGGAGAGATGAAGATGGGTGAGATGAGCCTTGTTAAATCTGCCCTTATTACTGTGCGTGTGCTAACACTTCCCCCCAGGCTCTCCCTAATGAGAGTGCTATGGGATAGGTCTGGAGAGCCAAACAGATCGATGGGAACTGCTCCGTACATGCTAAACTGGGCCATGTCTATAATGAAGGACTGTCTCCCTTGAGGCCGAGAGAGAGCGGGAGGGGGACGGAGAGACGGATACAGGGAGCGAGAGCAAAGCTATGTAAATGGGCAGTCCAGAAAATAGTATTTAATATCATATTGTCTTGTATAACTAACGCATTGTTTAGACATGAAATATGTCATTGTTACATTTTCTCAGACGCCAAGAACATCTCCTTTGAAAGACGTCAGGCCTTGCAGGGCTCCATGGCCACAATGCTCCCCTACCACTCAGTGCAGCATAGCAACTAACCCACGAATAACTCTGTTCTATTCCCCCAAAAATACCTTGTTCATCATTATGTGGTGGCTAACAATACACAAACAAAACATCTACACACGGATTATCTGAGAATTCCAAGCTAAGAGTAAAGTATTGTACATTCAAGTCTAGGGAGCTTGTGAGCTGTTGAGGTATGGAATATTAACCATTTCCCTGACAAAGCAAGAGGGCAGCCCTATCAGCCTACCAAAGCCACGGAAACCTCACAATTGGGGAGGCCAATATTGGGGAGACGGTAATTTGATACAGTAAAACACCAACATTTTATTTTCTGTGGGAGAATATACTATTCTAAATTCATTCAACCATGTTGATTAGCTTTAGAAAGAACACCTATCAGTTTCAAACCTCGGTTATGAAACAGCAGCAAACAGATTTGCTTTCACTTTCATTGCTGCAAATGCCAAGTCTGAAATGATGTTGATTTGCAGCAGCCAGGACAGCTGGGTCTTTCTCTGTGCCTTTGCTGGACTCACCCAGGGAATCTCTGGAGATTGATTGGGCTCTAGTTGCAATTCAATTGGATTCTGACAAATGCAAAACAAACATTGCACCTGGGAGTGTAGTTGCAGTAACCTCAATTTACCTATTCCTTACTTAACTATAAGAAGGTAAAATGGTAATTGTGCTGTATAAATTAATTCATTTCCTGTTGGTGGTCTGGTGGGGGGGTGAATTAATGCCTATTCTATTTTTCTTTTTAGTTTTCACTTGGGAACATGGTCTTTATAATTTACTACAAAGCAGAATTACTTTGTTACCACAAGCCCAAGACCAAATCTGACACTAATCATACCTCAGTGTGTGGGCACTGATCTAGACTGCCATAAAGTGCCCACAAAGAAAAGGCAAGGAAGGAGAAAAGTGCCAACATCATCAGACAGCAGCGGAAATACCTATCAGTTCTATTTAAGTGGTCTCTAACCTGCATCTTTAGTGACAGAGCGCTCACTCAACCTCACGGCTTCTGTCCTGATCGCTGATAGTCAGGATTAAAATGACTCAGCAACTTTGCTCTCTCTCTCCCTGGTTGAAAACATTGACTGCTGCACTATACATTTCTCAAAGGACACTACACTGCTCTCTTGCCCTCTGGTCTTCCTCTTTCTAATGCCTGTCTGATCCATTTAAAACACTAAACATCCCGGACACACAGCTCAGCAAAGAATTGCTAAGCCATTTGGCCGTGCTGCTGTAACCGGAGTGGACAGTAGTGGAAGGTTACCTGTCGACCGCGGCCCTCTAATGCAGCCTGTCTGGGCGTTCGTGCACTGGAGGAACAAGGACACAGCGGAGAACGGTGACGGTGTGTTCCAGAGGCACGGCAGAGCTGCGTCAGGTGTGAACTGATGTAGAGAGACAAGGCGGAGGGCCGACTGTGAAATATTCATCAACCCAGCCTGAGCAACTATCCTCCCCTCCCCACCCCCACCTCACCCTCCCCTAAAGAAAGGGGCATCAGGATCAGTGACCAAGTGTGTATTAAACAATGTTTCCACACTCAACATCTTACTGCTCTGTCCTCTAAAAGTTTATGATGAGATGGAACTCCTAAGAAAAGTAAGCCACCCAGAAAAAATACTATTCCTAAATACTACCAAGTAATACTCTACGGTCTACCAACTGTCTTTTCAAGTTATCAATGTTGACATTTCATTTGCATTGGATTACTGTGTTTTAACTGGGAATTACAGCTGTGAACAGACTTTGCCAAAAGCATTTGACTGGTCAGTTCATATAATGTACTCTCTATGGCAGGCCTTCCTTTCAGGTACTGAAAGGAACTCTGCCAGACCAGAGTCACCTCATATGGCAGGTACTCTGCCAGACCAGTCACCTCATCAAGTAGTGTGATTGAGTGATTGGCCAACACTATAGCGGCCCTCTACCCTGTCCTTACTCTATCCTGTCCCAGCCAAACTTCAAATGGCAGACACCACTTTCAATTACCACACCGTGAAAGGCAGCTAATTCCCATTTGTACGGCTCACCCCGTTCATTTAACGCTTTGTCAGTTAACACTGCTTGTGTCGTGTTTTTCCCCCTTTGTTCTTATGAGCAGCAGGATGCAGAGCTATTGTGATTATATTCCCTGTGGTTAATGAGCTCTCTCCTTCCTTGGTGATCTGCCTGCTTCACTGAACCCCTAGGAGCCTCTCTGGATAAGGAGCTAGTGGGCCCGGCTCTCACTTCATCCTTAGGGATATCAGGCAGCAGTGTCATGCACATCTGAGGGGGCAGAGTTGCAAAGAAAAAGCCATATCTCAGACTGGCCAACAAAAAGAAAAGATTAAAATGGGCAAAAGAACACAGACATTGGACAGAGGAACTCTGCCTAGAAGGCCAGCATCCCGGAGTCGCCTCTTCACTGTTGACATTGACACTGGTGTTTTGAGGGTACTATTTAATGAAGCTGCCAGTTGAAGACTTGTGAGGCGTCTGTTTCTCAAACTTGACACTTTAATGTACTTGTCCTCTTGCTCAGTTGTGCACCGGGGCCTCCCACTCCTCTTTCTATTCTGGTTAGAGCCCGTTTGCGCTGTTCTTTGAAGGGAGTAGTTCACAGCGTTGTACGAGATCTTTAGTGTCTTGGCAATTTCTTACATGGAATAGCCTTCATTTCTCAGAACAAGAATAGACTGACGAGTTTCAGAAGAAAGTTATTTGTTTCTGGCCATTTTGAGCCTGTAATCAAACCCACAAATGCTGATGCTCCAGATACTCAACGAGTCTAAAGAAGGACCGTTTTATTGCTTCTTTAATCAGGGACAACAGTTTTCAGCTGTGCTAACATAATTGCAAAAGGGTTTTCTAATGATCAATTAGTCTTCTAAAATGATGAGCTTGGATTAGCTAACACAACGTGCCATTGGAACACAGTAGTGATGGTTGCTGATAATGGGCCTCTGTACTGTAGACATTCCATAAGGAATCTGCCATTTCCAGCTACAATAGTCATTTACAACATTAACAATGTCTATTCTATGTACACTGTATTTCTGATAAATCTTATGTTATTTTAATGGATCATATCACCTCCACCTTATCTGTCACCCTAGACCCACTTCAATTTGCTTACCACCACAATTTGGCCACAGACGATGCAATCGCCATCACACTGCACACTGCCCTATCCTATTTGGACAAGAGGAATAGCTATGTAAGAATGCACTTCATTGACAATAGCTCAGGATTCAACATCATAGCACCCTCCAAGCTCATCATTAAGCTTGAGGCCCTGGGTCTCAACCCCACCCTGTGCAATTGTGTGTTGGACTTCCTGACGGGCCGCGCCAGGTGGTGAAGGTAGGAAACAACATCTCCACTTCGCTGATCCTCAACACTGGGGCCCCACAAGGGTTTGTGCTCAGCCCCCTCCTGTACTCCCTATTCACCCATGACTGCGTGGCCACGCACGCCTCCAACTCAATCATCAAGTTTGCAGATGACATAACATTAATAGACTTGATAACAAACAACGACGAGACAGCCTACAGAGAGGAGTGTGGTGTCAGGAAAACAACCTCTCACTCAACGTCAACAAAAGGAGATGATCGTAGACTTCAGGAAACAGCACAGGGAGCACCCCCCCTATCCACATTAACGGGACAGCAGTGGAGAAGGTGGAAAGTTTTAAATTCCTCGGCGTACACATCATGGAAAAACTGAAATGGTCCACCCACACAGACAGTGTTGTGAAGAAGGTGCAACAGCGCCTCTTCAACCTCAGGAGGCTGAAGAAATTTGTCTTGTCACCAAAAACCCTCACAAACTTTTACAGATGCACAAATGAGAGCATCCTGCCGTATCACCGTCTGGTACGGCAACTGCACCGCCCACAACCACAAGGCTCTCCAGAGGGTGGTGCGGTCTGCACAATGCATCACCGGGGTCAAACTACCTGCCCTCCAGGATACTTACAGCACCCGATGTCACAGGAAGGCCAAAAGCATCATCAAGGACAACAACCACCCGAGCTACTGCCTGTTCACCCCGCTACCATCCAGAAGGCGAGGTCAGTACAGGTGCATCAAAGCTGGGACCGAGAGACTGAAAAACAGCTTCTATCTTATGGCCATCAGAATGTTAAACAGCCATTACTAACACAGAGAGGCTGCTGCCTACATACAGACTTGACATCATTGGCCAATTTAATAAATGGATCACTAGTAACTTTAACAATGCCACTTTAATAATGTTTACATATCCTGCATTACTCATCTCATATGTATATACTGTATTTTATACCATCTATTGCATCTTGCCTATGCCACTCTGTCGTTGTTCATCCATATATTTATATGTATATATTATTATTCCATTCCTTTACTTAGATTTGTGTATATTACGTAGTTGTTGTGGAATTGTTAGATTACATGTTAGATATTGCTGCACTGTCGGAACTAGAAGCACAAGCATTTCGTTACACTCACAATAACTTCTGCTAACCATGTGTATGTGACCAATACAATTTGATTTGATGTAATAGTTGCACTGTATTGTGGGAGTATTGGTTGATAAAAGTGAAAACATTCATTAAGTGAAAACAACCATAATTGAAGCTGCAGACTGTACCGCAATATCAGCAGATGTCAGTAAGTTGTAGCTGAATGCCAGCTGGAGTGCACTCATTGTTAGAGCGACAATGTTACTGATAGCACTGTTCTTTGGAAGTATGCTTGGGGTCATTGTCCATTTGGAAGACCCATTTGTGACCAAGCTTGAACTTCCTGACGGATGTCTTGAGATGTTGCTTCAATACATCAACATAATTATCCTGCCTCATGATGCCATCTGTTTTGTAAAGTGCACCAGTCCCTCCTGCAGCAAAGCACCCCAACAACATGCTGCCAACCCCGTGCTTCACGGTTGGTATGGTGTTCTTCGGCTTGCAAGCCTCCCCCTTTTTCCTCCAAACATAACTATGGTCATTATGGCCAAACAGTTAAATTTTTGTTTCATCAAACCAGAGGACATTTCTCCAAAAAGTACGATCTTTGTCCCCATATGCAGTTGCAAACCGTAGTCTGTTTTTTTTATGCTGGTTTTGGAGCAGTGGCTTCTTCCTTGCAGAGCGGCCTTTCAGGTTATGTCGATATAGGACTCGTTTTACTGTGGATATAGATACTTTTGTACCCGTTTCCTCCAGCATCTTCACAAGGTCCTTTGCTGTTGTTCTTGGATTGATTTGCACTTTTCGCACCAAAGTACGCTCATCTCTAGGAGACAGAATGATTCTCCTTCCTGAGCGGTACGACGGCTGCGTGGCCCCATGGTGTTTATATTTGCGTACTATTGTTTGTACAGATGAACATGGTACCTTCAGGCATTTCAAAATTGCTCCCAAGGATGAACCAGACTTATGGAGGTCTACAAATGTTTTTCTGAAGTCTTGGCTGATTTCTTTAGATTTTCCCATGATGTCAATCAAAGAGGCACTGAGTTTGAAGGTAGGCCTTGAAATACATCCACAGGTACACCTCCAATTGATTCAAATTTTCTTGAGCTGTTCCAAGCTGTTTAAAGGCACAGTCAACTTAGTGTATGTAAACTTCTGACCCACTGCAATTGTGATACAGTGAATTATAAGTTAAATAATCTGTCTGTAAACAATTGTTGGAAAACTTACTTGTGTCATGCACAAAGTAGATGTCCTAACCGACTTGCCAAAACTATAGTTTGTTAACAAGAAATTTGTAGAGTGGTTGAAAAATGAGTTTTAATGACTCCAACCTAAGTGTATGTAAACTTCTGACTTCAACTGTACGTGTTTATACTACCTACTGGGGACGCCTGTTCCTGCACCACATTGTCAGAATAGTCGTAGGAATACGAAAATATAAAAACAGAAGAAAAAAACTACACAATCCAACACACACACGCACGCACGCACACACACACACACACACACACACACACACACACACGTATATTTGTGCTAAACACAGTGTGTTTAACAGCCCTTAAATGCGCTTAACATTTAAAGGTAATTTCCAATTGAGCCGACCGCAGCGTTTATGAATGCGGTTTCCATAAACGTGGGGAAATTATCTATAAAAGGCCTAAAGTACAGAGGTGTTAGACCATTTATCTTCCAAACCATTACTCATTGTGAATTCTCTGATCTTAGCAGCTAATAACGTCCTCTAATTGGGGAATACACAAAGTAATTACTCTGACATCAAATAGGATCTTATTTTTGTGAGCCTGTCAAATCATGCAGTGTTGTAATTACTCTCGCATTTCTGTAAATCAACACTATTTCTAAACCAAAAACGACTTGAGTCCCAATGATGAGTCGATGTCCTCTTTGCTTGTCACCACATATTCAGCTGTAAAACTAGTAGACTTGTTATATAGTTTTCCTGATTTGATACCTGTGGATATGTGCCTGTCTTCATTTAGCAGGACAAGGGGTTTAATTGAATCAAAAAAGCTAGTATTTGTTGTTCTGTTTTACTTCTTACAATGCCAGGCAGGAATTGAAACCCAAGTCATTTGAAATTACAGTATGATTAAACAATATAACTTGTTCTGGTTGCTGTTGTCACGCCCTGGTCAAAGTATTTTGTGTTTATCTTTATGTATTTGGTCAGGCCAGGGTGTGGCATGGAGTTTTTGTATTGTGGTGTGTTTTGTCTTGGGGTTTTGGTGTGTATATATTTGGGATTGTAGCTAGTGGGGTTATCTAGCAAGGTCTATGGCTGTCTGGAGTGATTCTCAATCAGAGGCAGGTGCTTATCGTTGTCTCTGATTGGGAACCATATTTAGG
The DNA here is from genome assembly GCF_002021735.2 of Oncorhynchus kisutch. Classification (NCBI taxonomy): domain Eukaryota; kingdom Metazoa; phylum Chordata; class Actinopteri; order Salmoniformes; family Salmonidae; genus Oncorhynchus; species Oncorhynchus kisutch. The sequence continues at coordinate 74,425,006 of NC_034177.2, read as the reverse complement.
CAGCCATATTCTTTGAGTTTGTCGTGGGTGATTGTCCTTAGTGTCTTTGTTCCTGTCTACGTGTTAGGTTACACAAGTATAGGCTGTTTCGGTTTTCTTTACGGTTATTGTTTTGTAGTGTTTATTCTTTGTTACGTTTAGTTTGAATAAATATGGATCGCAATCGACACGCTGCAGTTTGGTCCGACTCTCCTTCACCACACCTAGAAAACCGTAACAGCTGTGATATGAGTGGTGTCCAGTTTCTTGAGCCCTAACAGGTTCTCAGGGAGCCATGCTCATCTCGTTCGATATACTTACTGTATAAGTATTTTTTTCTATGAAAAAATAATACATTTTATGGCAAAGAATGGACTCTGCGGGGCACTTTGATTCATCAAATTGTGATTGAAAGGCTTTTATCATATCTCAGCTAGATAGGTTCCCCTGAGTAGCCAAGTTCCCTATTATCACATTTTCTGAGCAACATATTTCTCTAGAAAGTGCTGCCATGGACATGGAATGATGTTTACCAGAATGTTACATTAAGGAGTAACATCCAAGCCAAATATAATCTGTGTGTGTCAAATAATCCAGAATGAAATAATGGTAAACTCTCTGAAGGAAGAACAGACATATTTGCATCAGAGCTTTTACGTCAAAGCAAAAGTCTGCGATTTTGGGAAAGCAACACTGACAAGAGCCAGAACATATACAATCAGGTCGGTAATTATTGGCTTCCTTGATAAAGATGAGAAAAAAATACTAGGAAAGAAATAAAACATGCACCAAGCGATGTTGTATGCCAAAAGAAAATGGTGAAATTATATAAAATTGTGAATGAATTATATGTTAAAATTGTGAAATTAATAGCCCCATTTTATACTAATACAATTTCTCAGAGAAAGAGATGTTGTTAAACATTTTTCTTTTTAAAATCTAACATAATCTAAAAGATAAAGGCTAACAGTTTTGGCAGCCCGTTTTCAATACTCTAGCACCCTCCCCTTGCGGGGATAACGACACTGAGCCTTTTTCTTAAACGTTTTATGAATTGTAGAACACATTGGGAGGGATCTTAGACCATTACTCCACACAGAATCTTTCCAGATCCTTGATATCCTTTGTCTTGTTCTCTGGACTGCCCTCTTCAATTCAAACCACAGGCTTTCAACGGGGTTCACGTACATGTTCTGGTACTTGGTAAGGTTCATGATGCCGTTGACCTTAACAAGGGCCGTGGGACTAGAACAAGCAAAATAGCCCCATAACCAAGGTCCACCACCATATGTTACTGTAGGTATGAGGTACCTTTCTGCATATGCTTCTGTTTTTCTATGCGAAACCCAACACTGGTTCTTGGCCAAAGAGCTCTATTTTCAAGTCATCTAACCATAGCACCGGTTCCAATCCAAGTGCCAATGGCATTGATCAAACTCCAGGCGGTGCTATAGTCAGATGACATGAAAATAGAGCTCTTTGGCCATGCACACCAGTGGTGGGTTTGGCGTTGAAAAACAAAACATTCATAGAGCCCCACAGTGGAGGTGTCATAATACCCATACAACCTAGCAGTCAAACAGGGAAATGGTTACAATCGTTTTTCCAACAATCATTTTTCCCATGGGGAATTTTAGAGACATTTAAAATAAGGGCTGTGTTTCCTGTAGGCTTACCCTGGAGTTTTGATAACAATGTAACTCTCTCTCGAACAAGGTGACTATCAATATATTCGGCTCTATTTACTCTCAGATTCTAAAATGCTAAATGCATCAAAGTAGACATCATGCAAGACTACAAATCCCTTCCTGTATGTCATATCTAACTGACACCTTTGCTATCAGATATTGTGTCAAGAGTTCACATAATTGTACATTTAAAAAAAAATATAGCCAATTTATTCATTACAAAATGTAATGCTAACATTACATATTTAAGCCAGAGATTCTTACCATAGCCACATCAGCAGCTAATTAGCATTTCATTTTTTGGGGGTACAATGCATTCGGAAAGTATTCAGACCCTTTGACTTTCTACATTTTGTTAGGTTACAGCCTTATTCTAAAATTTATTAAACTGTTTTGTTCCCTCATCTGTTAAGCGGAGCGACACAGGGGAACCCAAGAGCAGACTCAGGTGAGGAAACAGGAATGAACCAAAATATTTAGAGAGATATGGAGTACAGATCCGGGGTAGCGCGGATGGGGTTGCAGAAAAACCAGATGTGGAGACAGAGGTTGGAGTTGGCTGCGTAGAACAGGGTAAACAGGTCCTGGGGGGAATCCAAGGTAGTGGTGGTGAGTAAAATCCAGAGCAAGGTAGTTGGGTGGTGAGAGAGAGACAGAGCAGTAACTGCAATGAGAGGATAAACGATGTTAGGCAGGGAAACAGGCACAGCAGAGTAACAGGATCTTGAACTGACTGAGCAGAGATTACGATCTGGCAGAGTGGAAGTGGCAGGACTGAGTATTTGTAGAGGTCTTGATTATGGAACGAGTTGCAGCTGGTAGGGATCTGCTCTGACTCAGCATACCTGTCTCCAACCACACAATCACAGAGAGAGGGAGAGAGAGAGAGTGTACAGGGGGGGTAACTGCAGGTCAAGAAGACACCGGATTAACACCAGAGGGCGTAGCAGGAGCAGATGTGACATCATCAATCTCCAAACAATAGCTGCATAATGACAAAGCAAAAACAGTTTTTTAGACATTTTTGCTAATGTATAAAAAATTCAAACTGAAATATCACATTTACATAAGCATTCAGAGCCTTTGTTGAAGCACTTTTGGCAGCGATTACAGCTTCAAGTCTTCTTGGGTATGACGCTACAAGCTTGGTGTAACGGATGTGAAACGGCTAGCTAGTTAGCGGTGGTGCGCGCTAAATAGCGTTTCAATCGGTGACGTCACTTGCTCTGAGACCTTGAAGTAGTGGTTCCCCTTGCTCTGCAAGGGCCGTGGCTTTTGTGGAGCGATGGGTAACGATGCTTCGTGGGTGACTGTTGTTGATGTGTGCAGAGGGTCCCTGGTTTGCGCCCGGGTATGGGCGAGGGGACGGTCTAAAGTTTTACTGTTACATTGATGCTGTTGACCCGGATCACTGGTTGCTGCGGAAAAGGAGGAAGGTCAAAAGGGGGGTGAGTGTAATGGATGTGAAACGGTTAGCGGTGCACGCTAAATAGCATTTCAATCGGTGACGTCACTTGCTTTGAGACCTTGAAGTAGTGGTTCCCCTTGCTCTGCAAGGGCCACGGCTTTTGTGGAGCGATGGGTAACGATGCTTCGTGGCTGACTGTTGTTGATGTGTGCAGAGGGTCCCTGGTTCGCGCCCGGGTATGGGCGAGGGGACGGTCTAAAGTTATACTGTTACATTGGCACACCTGTATTTGGGGAGTTTCTCCCATTCTTCTCTGCAGAACCTCTCAACCTCTGTTAGGTTGGTTGGGGAGCATCCCTGCATGGCTATTTTAGGTCTCTCCAGAGATGTTCGATTGGGTTCAAGTCCGGGCTCCGGCTGGGCCACTCAAGAGACTTGTCCCGAAGCCACTCTTGTGGTGTCTTGGCTGTGTGCTTAGGGTCGTTGTCCTGTTGGAAGGTGAACCTTTGCCCCAGTCTGAGGTCCTGAGCACTCTGGAGCAGGATTTCATCAAGGATCTCTCTGTACTTTGCTCCGTTCATCTTTCCCTCGATCCTGACTAGTTTCCCAGTCCCTGCCGCTGAAAAATATCTCCACAGCATGATGCTGCCACCACCGTGCATCACCGTAGGGATGGGCCAGGTTTCCTCCAGACGTGAAGCTTGGCATTCAGGCCGAAAAGTTACATCTTGGTTTCATAACACCAGAGAATCTTGTTTCTCATGGTCTTAGAGTCATTTAGTTGCCCTTTGGCAAACTCCAAGTGGGCTGTCATGTACCTCTTACTGAGGAGTGGCTTCCATATGGCCACTCTACCATAAAAACCTGATTGGTGGAGTGCTGCAGATATGGTTGTCCTTCTGGAAGGTTATCACATCTCCACAGAGGAACTCTGGAGCTCTGTCAGAGTGACCATTGGGTTCTTGGTCACCCCAGATTTCTCAGTTTGGCCCGGGCTGCCAGCTCTAGGAAGAGTCTATGTGGTTGCAAACTTCTTCCATTTAAGAATGAGGCCACTGTGTGTGTTCTTGGGGACCTTCAATGCTGCAGAAATTGTTTGGTACCCTTCCCCAGATCTGTGCCTCGACACAATCCTTTCTCTGAGCTCTATGGACAATTCCTTTGTTTTTTGCTTTGTCATTACGGGGTATTGTGTGTAGATTTAATTTTTTTATTTAATTCATTTTAGAATAAGGGTGTAACATAACAAAATGTGGAAAAAGTCAAGGGGTCTGAATACTTTCTGAATGAACTGTAAATACAGGTGAATATATTGATAAAAGCCACCTTGTCCTAGGGAGATTTACACGGTTATCAAAACGTCATGCCAGGGTAAGTCTACAGGAAACACAGCCCTTATTCTAAGCGTTTCTAAAAATCTCCTATGGGAAAAACAAATGGTGAAAAAAATTGGAACTATTTTCTTGTTTGACCTGTAAAAATGTTCCTGTAAAATGTTTCATTAAAAGGTGTTTTGTTATAAATGACATGGTAATTTACTCCACGTTGTGCACTGATTAGATCAATACACCTGGTGCTTTAGGAGAAAGTGTCTCACCTGTAATTTACTGTATCAATAGCAATGAATTATAGATGGTTTACATCAGTGTTTGTTTACATTTAGTTTACAGTGTTTGTTTACATTTACAGTGTACTACCTTATGGTTTATGATGGGGTACGACAGTTGAACTAAGCTCATGAGGCATTTATAAGTAATATTCTTCAAGAATCATAAGGTTATTTATAAGTCCAATATGTAGCAAATGCAGATTGCCCATTTAAGCATGAGGCTGACTTTCCCTGTGTGTGATACATGTAGATTATGTCTAAACTTAGATTTTACACTTCTACATCAGCCTTCACAAATGATTTCCAAACATGTTTACTCTTGAACATGTTTTTAGGAACTTCAAAGTTCCTCATCCACATCAATAAGGCCGGCTATAACAAAAATAACCACAGTCAAATGAACACTGCGTTGTGGTTGGACAAAATCTTCTCTTCCTCTTTATGCATATTTAATGAACTCTGTTCTCGCAAATAACATCAACAAAGAGCCAGGGAACCTTTCCTTATGTCTTCTGTCCACCTTTGTTAACTGGGTAACAGTCTATTGTGAGTGACTGTGTAAGTGCTGCCACTGAGATAAGAGATCAGAGAAGAAGGGTTGAAGAATGACCCTAAACCACATCATTTCATAACGAAAGTTTCAAATGTTTACTGCATTCAATGTTACTTGGGAATCCTGTACCTACAGCACTAAGTCACTGAGGTCAGAGACAAAATAGTTTTGTTTCTCAATAAATTGTATTCAGACACAGGTCTGTGTAGATATCCCTTGAATATTTTATTTTTTGAAATGGCACTAACTCAAACTAAAAACTAAGGGGTTAAGTAGTAGTTCACTCAATTTACTTGATAAACGAGCAGTTTAATATCGAAGTGACTACAGCCGTTTCTTCCCACATTTCTATAATTCAGCTTATTTGGTTTCATCACAGAGCCATACCAAACCATCTATTGCTCTCGTGCCCAAAAGGAAGAACAAATAAAGCAGAAATCGATCCTTTAGAGGTCACCTGCACAACAAGTCTGTGACACTTAACTCATGTGAATTCAAGGATGACAGACTGCACATGCAAAGGTTGTGGCCCTCTTTAAGAATGACAGCTCCTGCTCATCCATGCATCAACCTGTCACTTATGGATATAACAAGGTCATTTACAGTGCCTTCAGTAAGTATTCCTACCCCTTCACTTATTACACATTTTGTTGTGTTACAGTCTGAATTCGATATGGCTACCAAGCATATTTTTCTCACCCAACTACACCCAATACACCGTAACATACATAATACACCATAATACACCCCTTTTTGATCTGGTTTCAGCTCTGCAACTCCCCAACATGCTCGGGGGACGAAATTCGAGTCATGCGTCCCCCGAAACATGACCCGCGTGCTCCATTACGTCCAAACACGATCAGGACACGCAGGTTTGAAATATCAAAACAAACTCAGAACCGATCATATTAATTTTGGAACAGGGCGAAAATCATTGAACATTTATGTAAATGTAGCTAGCTAGCTTGCTGTTGCTAGCTCATTTGTCCTGGGATATAAACATTGGGTTGCTATTTTACCTGAAATGTACAAGGTCAGCTACTCTGACAATTCATCCACAGATAAAACGGTAAACCAAATTTGTTTCTAGTCATCTTTCCTTCTTCTTTCAGGCTTCTTATTATTATTTTGGACTTTATATGGCAGTTGGCAACCAACTTTAGGTGCATTACTGCAATCGAGTGTGGACCTAAATTCATCTTTCAATCACACACGCGGGTATATGTTCCTAAAAACCAATGAGGAGATGGGAGAGGCCGGACTTGCAACGTGTTGAGCATCACAAATAGAACCAATTTCTATTTAAGCATCTGGGCACGCAGACGCTCGCTGACGTACGTGAGAAGTTTGGGTTCAATGATTGAATAACGTGTATGCGTACATTTATTTTGCAGAGCGACATGTCCGATCTGGTCAGCATGTAAGAGCTTTCCATACCTGGATTGTGCATCATTTGCCCATTATTCTTTTCAAAATTCTTCAGGATCTGTCAAATTGGTTGTTGGTCATTGCTAGACAACCATTTTCAAGTCATGCCATAGATTTTCAAGTAGATTTAAGTCAAAACTGTAACTCAGCGGCTCAGGAACGTTCACTGACTTCTTGTTAAGCAGTTCCAGTGTAGATTTGGGCTTGTGTTTTAGGTTATTGTCCTGCTGAAAGGTAAATTAATCTCCCAGTGTGTTGTGGCAAGCAGACTGAATTAGGAGTTTCCTGTGCTTAGCTCCATTATGTTTCTTTTTTATCCTGAAAAACTTCCCAGTACTTAATGACTACAAGCATATTCATAACATGTTGCAGCCACCACTATGCTTGAAAAAAGTGGTACTCAGTAAATTGTTTTATTGGATTTGGCCCAAACATAACACCTTCTATTCAGGACAAAAGTGTATTGCTTTGCCACATTTTTTGCACTATTACTTTATTTTCCATGTTTTGGAATATTTTTATTCTGTACAGGCTTCATTCTTTTCACTCTGTCAATTAGGTTAGTATTGAGGAGTAACTACAATGTTTTTCATCCATCCTCCGTTTTATCCAATCACAGTCATTAAACTCTGTAACTGTTTTAAAGTCACCATTGTCCTCATGAAATCCCGGAGTTGTTTCCTTCCTCTCCGGCAACTGTTAGGAATGTATCTTTGTAGTGACTGGGTGAATTGATACACCATCCAAGTGTAATTAATACGCTCAAAGGGATATTGTATTTTATGTCATTTTTGTTTAAATGTTTAAATATGATTTGTTTTTACATCTACCAATAGGTGCCCTTTTTGCTCGGCATTGGAAAACCTCTCTTGTGGTTGAATCTGTGTTTGAAATTCACTGCTTGACTGAGGGACTTTACAGATGACTGAATGTGTGTGGTACAGAGATGTGGTAGTCATTCAAAAATCATTTTTAACATTATTATTGCACACAGAGGGAGTCTATGCAACTTATTATGTGACTTGTTAAGCAATGTTTTACTCTTGGGCTTATTTAGGCTTGCCATAACAAATGGGTTGAATACTTATTTATTCAAGACATTTCAGCTTTTCATTTTTAATGAATTAGTTTTAAAAAATAATCTAAAACACAATTCCACTTTGGGGTGGAACATCTCAAACATCTCAATTTAATCTATTTTAAATGAATTCTGTATAACAACATTTTTTGGGAAAAAGGCAAGAGGTGTGAATACTTTCTGAAGGCACGGTACCTGGATCCAGTAGTGGTTTAATGTATGCACTATTATGGAACTTGAAAATCCAGCTGTCACTTTCAGTATTACCCCTCCAGAAAGCTAAATCATTATTATTTAATCCTAGGGTTACATAATGGCGAGCCTTTTTACCTCATCATCAGTGCTGAATTCATATTCTACAGCATAGAAATCATGTCCCCCTGCCGCTACAGCCACTTCTATTCCTTCGGACATATGTGTGTACTGTGTACCATGGCCCAGGAGGGTAATAGACATGAATGCATAAAGCGAGGGTGACTTTGACAGTGCTGACAGGATATCCAATCCCCAAGGAGGATTGATTATCATGTATTCAGACAGTCACTGTAGCCAATCAGGTTTCTTTTTATTATGATGTGTACTGTAGAATTCTTCCCCTTATCCTAGGGAGAATTGGCTTGTCTAATTGAATATGCTGCAAATAGGAGGCATCCCCTCGGGACATTGTCTAACACTTTTGAGTAGGGATTGTGACTGTGTGGGTGTTGCATATAAAATGTTGCTTTAAGGCTGTACTAACGTGGCTCTTGGGGAGAGGAGGCACATCTGGGAGATAATGCAAGCTGTCACCCATGTCAGATGGAGACCATTCTCATATAATCTCCTGCCATTTAGCTGCTGGTGAGAGTCTGCATGACCAATGTTGATGAAGGTTAGCCAAACACCTCACAGATAGGGGGCATGAATGCTTGCCATGTGAAATTACAGCGCTGGTCATAGGCAGACAGAGAGAGCTCCACTGTTGCTTAAGGAGGTTTTTTTTCTGTGATTCAGTCGTGATTGAAGCTTTCAGACAAATGACTCTATTTTTTGCTTTTGTAATAGATTTTGCATGCCACCCTCTCTATGGAACTAATTTTCCTTATATATGTCCAATAGTGTGACAGAGCCATTTGTGAGACAAGCCACAGGAGAAACTAAACTGTATGCAGTAACATGTTGTACTGTACATATTGTACTGTACAACAGACTTTCACTGAGAAAACAGGGCATATTGAATTTATCCTGTACATCAAATCACAGTGCTTATTTGTAGATTAGGGGTGCAGTCTTTATACACCTTCAGATAATTAGACTAACAACTAGAACTATGGAACATGAAATTCTGTTCTGTACACGTTTCACTCAAGAGGTTAGAGAGTGAGAAGCATGGCACGATAGCTCACCCATAACTATAATAGCTACTACTAATTTCTTACCATGCATGCTGTCTAATGGCCAATTTGTTGTCCTCTTTCAGAAGACGGCAGCACAAGAGGTGATGTGATGTGATGGTCCAGTTCAAAATTGATTGTAGGTTACTTCATTTCAGAACAAACATCAAAACGCTCTCATATGCCCTATGGCCTACTCAGTGCTGTTATTTATAGTTTTTTTGTGACAAGATTATAAGGTGTGGTACAGTGATGTTAAGTATATGTTGCTGATCTTCAACAGATGTGCGTTTCATCACACTCGACTACTGGTCTGTCAACAGGAAATAGACGTGAGACTAGAGTCTGAGCACTGGGGTTTTCAGTATTGTTCATAACCATAATTACATCCTTGCATAATATTTGAAATGGTACAACTGTTCTAAAGGCAGGGGGAATTATGTCAACATGGAAACCAATATCGGTTTCTCCCATGTTCAGTATGTACATCCATATCAAACTAAGTTGCATTCATCAAATGCCTCCTGGTTGTAGGCCTACCATTCAGTATTTCCATACAGTATTACAACAGAGAATGTCATTAACTTAACCTGCATCTTTTCATGTTGTGTTGCAATCCGCAGTATCTTATGGTTTACATACACAATGTCATTACTCTTATCTTAAGAAATGCTAAATGCACTCGCACATGTGAGCAATCTAATTTGCAGGTGCATGGCAACAATTGAACAAGATGAAGGAGAAAGGAAACAGCACACTGCTCTTGATAGTATCACCGATCTTTAATAAGCTTACGTATCGGCCACACGGCCTTTGTTAGAGCTTTTGGGATTTTTTGAAAGTTTCACCCTTATGTAGACCTGGCCCCACCCACGTCCGTTCTACACATCGAAGGGGGTTGGAGGCGAAGGAAAAATAAATAAGTGCTACCAAACATAACAATATGCATTTCATAAATATTACAAAAGTGTATAAATAAGGCGTATTAAACACGTCTGTAAAATCTCAATGAGGACATAGCAAGTTTTCATTAGTCATAGGATACATCATATGAGAAACGTCAGAATAATCTACAAGAGACACATATTTCATGTGCAAATTCACAACATAACATACATAGGCATTTCATCATTAAGTCCTTTAGGAAATAATGTCTGGAGGGTGAAAATCCCAAAACATTCTCTTTTACTCAGAGTATTAATCCCAAAACATTCTCTTTTACTCAGAGTATTATTAATATCTTCTCCCCTGTCTGATATCTTAACTTTCTCTGTGCCACAAAATCTAAAGGTGGAAATGTCATGCTTCAGGTCATTGAAATGTACAGCGACTGGATAATCCCTGTCATTTCTCCCGATTGAACTTTTATGTTCACTAATTCTCTGTTTGAGACGGCGGGAGGTTTTACCGACATAACAGAGCGCACATGGACATTTAATAATGTAAATAACATGGGTGGTGGAACACGTAATAATGTCATTTATTTGGAACCGTTTTCTTGTGTGTGGGTGGCAGAAATATTCACACTTTATCATGTTGTTGCACTGTGCGCATCCTCTGCATTTATAGCTACCATTTGGTAGAGGCCGTAAAAGAGCTTTGCTAATTTTATTTTGTGGCTGGCATGAACCAATTTATCGCGTAAATTGCGACCTCTCCTATACACAATATGTGGTGGATATTTAAATTCAGCCGGCAAAGCTGGGTCCGATGATAAAATATGCCATTGTTTCTTGACCACACCTCCCACTTTTCGCGAATTCAAATTATATGTAGTTGTGAACATTATAGAGTGTTCTTTGGCTTTAGCGGGTCCTTTTTGTAGCAGTTCATATCATGTTTTTTCCAATGCCAAATTATGATCTTCATCCACACATTGTGAGGGATAGCCTCTTCTTAGAAACCTCATTCGCATCTCCGCTGCTGTTTCTAGATAATCCTCTGTGGAGTGGCATATACGGCGCAGTCTAAAAAACTGGCTTCTTGGAAGTCCTCTTTTAATTGGCTCAGGGTGGAAGCTGTCACGTGGTTTAATAGGGCTCCAGATTCGAGCATATATCCCTTTGGAACACCTGTGTGGGATCAACACTCAGTTTTCTATAGAAACGTTCATTGCTGAGTCTCTGAATTTCTTCTTTATATTTTTCAGTCTAAAACAACCACAGCACCGCCCTTGTCTGTAGGTTTTATAACCAAAGATGAATCTTTCATTAATTCATTGAGTGCCAGTTCTTCTGTTCTAGTGAGATTCTTCTGAATGTGGTTTGTTTGTCTCTTATATACTGACATGGCTTCTTGTTCGACTAACCTACAATAGGTATTAATCGAGGAGTTGTTAAAACCATGGGACAGAATTTGCTTTTGGGCTTAAAATGGTTTCCAGTTCTTTGATCTGCTTCTTGGCCCGAATCAGTGTTTTGCGAAAACACATGCTTAAGTTTAATCTTGCAAAAGAATTGAAACAGATCTACTTTCGTATCAAATGGTTTATCTGTACATTTAGGTACAAAAGAGAGGCCCTTAGATAAGACTGAGTCTTGTAGTAGGTGAGTTGGAGAACTACGATGGGCAGGCTGTTTTCAGTCTTGTAGTAGGTTATCAAAGGCCAGGAGTTCATCCAGTTAAACCTCTTCAACAAAGTCGTTGAAGAGGTTTAACTGGAAGAACTCCTGGCCTTTGATAACTCTCGTTCTATCTTTTCTAGTTTGTCCCTTTTCCTCTTCTTAATAGGAATTGCTCTTCAGCCAACGTCATCCATCATCTAAGATCTTCCAGTTGAAAGACTTGAATACAAACACTGCATCAACAAAGTTTCTTCTTCTGCTGTGATTCCTCCACTACATTGATATTACAGTAGCCTGGCAGTTTTTTCAGGGCGTTCCGGCAATGAAACATCATAGTTTCAGTTATTTACCCATCAATCATTTTCGACAGAAGCTTGTGCAGCTCTGTTTTCAGGGTGGACCTAGTGAGACTCAGAATGAAACTGTTTCCACTCCTAAACACAACCGTATGTTAACACTAAGTCACACAACATGCTTGCAGTGAAAGGTCAAACTAAGTACACAGGGCTCACATGTTGCTTGCTTTACTGTCATATACAGTTTGTCACAAACTACTGAGATTTGCACTTTACCAGGATGGAATGGGTTCAATACAAATCCCTGTAACACCAAGACATGTTCTGATAGTGGATCCTTGTTAACTTGAGCCTGGCCAACTGTTTCATCACAATAACACATACACAATCAGAATCCATTTAGAGAGACAGGACTGTTGGTTGTGTTTAATTAAACAAGACATGCTTCATTGCAGAGACTAATGTAAAGTTAGCTTATGCTTTCACCCATAATACACTATACAAATTAAAGCATTATCATGTAGTCACAGCGTAACTGTTCAATGGATGTTCCAAATTGAATCACAGATAATACCAGACTTGGTATGATGACTTCGATAAGATATATATTTACCACTGGAAAATATATTTCTCGTGATCGCTCAATCGCTTACAGTATAATACCAAATAGGTAACTTATATGTTGTATAGAATGTGACTTGCATGACTTTTGACCATGTTGGGATTCATGAGTCACTGTTCACTCATCCCTATGCCCATAGGGAGAACTCATTGACATGTGACTTAAATAACCAATAGAAACATTCCAATCTGTTAGCACATGTATTTTCTTACCATCTGACCAATTATTTACCCCATACAAACATTTACATTGTAATTTTAGCAGACACTCTTATCCAGAGCAATTAGGGTTAAGTGCCTTGCTCAAGGTTACATCAACAGATTTTTCACCTAGGCAGCTCTGGGATTTGAACCAGAAACCTTTGGGTTACTGGCCCAATGCTCTTAACTGCTATGCTACCTGCCACCAAACAAATGTAATACATAATGCATCTGTCAGTTTACGTACATTTCTTTCTACGCACACATTCACTGTCCAACATTTCTGATTTTAATCTACTAAATTATGAATTCCATTTTCTCATGGAAGATTGGGAGTAAATAAACTGTTATTTGCAATAATATTGTGTTCAAACATGTCATTAGCCTCATCTAACACAATCTGTCTGTCAGTCATTCGAGATGTGGATGAAATTACTCATACATTTTGAGAAAGTAAGACCTGTTGTAGAAAGAATGAAGAGCATTGTAATCTAAACAAAACTGCAAGGGCTAGCTGAAGCCTTACATTGTGTAATTTAAAGGAAAGGTTTAAATCTGCTGAAAATCATCTGAGGCACTCTATGAAAAACGATAGAGAACGTCAGTCCTTTTGAACTAATAAGCTTCCTATTTCAAAACTTCTATTTTAAAACATTTTGTTAATCAAAAAGAAAAATCTAACCAAATGAATAGTACTTCTTTAAAATTAGCAAGAATGTCATTATTACTAAAGTGGTAGCATTGGCCAGCTAAATTCCTAAATATTTGCTGCTCGAACTGCCAGACACAATTTCCTGTTGTGTATCTCCCACTCCCTGTCCAGGAAAAGCATGTGCTGCTGTGTGGTCCTTAATGTACATAGACAGACCAGCCAACTTCTATTGGAGGTCTCATTAGATTTTGAAAGGACCAGAGAAAAAAAGTATGATATTTTACTGTAGATGCTTCCCATAGTTCCAATTGTAAAGGAAAGGCCCATCAGCAATTGGCTTATTGTCTTTGTATATGCCTGCCTAAAAATGTCTCACAAAATGTTGTCTTGAAGCTTATTAGAATACATGGAGGGGACAGTTAGATGTTATCATACTGAGATGTCTGCTCCAGTCCTTAACATATTTGAAGGGGTGGGGGTTAAGGCTAGGAGTGAGTCTTCATATTTTGACATAACTCATGACTTATTAGCTGATAGACCATGGGTAGTGAGAGAGCTGAGCTGACTAGTGTTGTCACGATACCAACATTTTACTAACAATACCATACCAGACCAAGTATCACGACACCGAGTATTATCACGACACCACAGGGAAAAACATTCTGAGTGACCTAGCATCCTCTTCATCCATTCTCTCTGACGCTTTTTCTTTTCTAAACATTATGAAAATGTGCTACACAGAAAACATGTCCCTTATATTCACACTTCTACTCAATACAACACATATAGAATTTAACTTCACACTGTATAATACAATGCTGCATAGAATGACTGATATGCTCAAATTTTCAAAGGCCTACCTGTGATTTGGCTGGAGAAATGGGGGAAAGGAATATACATGCATAATGATCTGCATTACATTGTGGCAGTAAGCAGAAAACACAGCATGAAACCTTCTTTACTCTTCAGTAAAGAGACCCACACAGAGCTCCCTCCCTCCCTCTCCCTCTCTCTCTCAAACACACACACACACACACACACACACACACACACACACACACACACACACACACACACACACACACACACACACACACACACACACACACACACACACACACAGTTCCCAACTTGAAAATGTTAAGCACCAAACAGAATATCAGGACCATCAGAAAGAGATAGATTGTTTGATATAGTTTAGGCCTATATTAGGCCTATATGAATCCTTCCTTTGAAACACATCTCATGAGTGGTGAAGCAGACCTTTTACTTTCTTCATGTGCCAATCACATTTGCCTGACTAACCTGGGATTAGTTTAAAACAACCTGCGACATGGTTTGTGAAATTATATAAAATCAGTGTGAAAACGCGCAGGGAAAAAAGTAGCTCCAGTAATATGGGTCATATTTTTTATTACCGTTTGAGCTGGAGACAATACGTTGTCTTTGATGTAAAGCTGCAAGCCTGCCTGTTGTGAAGCTGTGCTCTATTTTTCCTCTCTGGCACCTAGAGACTGCGTGACAGCAAACTTGCAAAGCCTACTCAGACTGGCCTGTGCTTTATGAAATTATACAATGTATCAACTTCGCTCACACTGCACTCTGCAGACTGAGAGAAGCAGATGAGTGATGGCTGGAAGGGAATGTGGATGCCGGCTGGCTGATTACAGCTCCCACAAGTGATATGTGCATGAAAGTGAAGTGGATAGTATTGGACTGTCGCATACAAGAGACTAGTGTTGCTTAAAACTTCATAGGGATAGGCCCCTTTTTTCTCAATTTCCTGTCTGAATGACGTGCCCAAAGTAAACTGCCTGTAGCTCAGGTTCTGAAGCCAGGATATGCATATACAGTGGGGCAAATAAGGATTTAGTCAGCCACCAATTGTGCAAGTTCTCCCACTTAAAAAGAAGAGAGAGGCCGGTCATTTTCATCATAGGTACACTTCAACTATGATGGACAAAATGAGAAAAATACAAAATGAGAAAAATACTTATGTTCCACCGTAATTTGCAAATACATTTATTAAAAATCCTACAATGTGATTTTCTGGATTTTTCTTTCTAATTTTGTCTGTCATAGTTGAAGTGTACCTATGATGAAAATTACAGGCCTCTCTCATCTTTTTAAGTGGGAGAACTTGGGATATCTGAGGAGTAAATAGAAACACATTTTGACTTGTTGAAACAAAGTTTAGGGGTAGATTTTCGGATTCCTTTCTCTGCAAGTTGTTCGAGTAGATTACTCAAATCGATGGTGCCAACTAAACTGACGTTTTGGGATATAAAGAATGATTTTATCTAACAAAACAACACTACATGTTATAGCTGGGACCCTTTGGATGACAAATCAGGGGAAGATTTTTAAAAAGTAAGTGAATATTTAATCGTTAAATGTGAATGTATGAAACCTGTGCCGGTGGAAAAATATTTTGATGTGGGGCGCCGTCCTCAAACAATCACATGGCATGTTTTCGCTGTAATAGCTACTGTAAATCGGACAGTGCAGTTAGATTAACAAGAATTTAAGATTTCAGCAGATATTAGACACTTATATGTACCTAAATGTTTAAAATCCATAATATTTATGATTATTTATTTGAACTACGCGCCCTCCAGTTTCACCGGAAGTTGTTCCGCCAGCAGGACGCCTAAATTCAACTGAATTTAGAAACAAAAGTGAAATAGTCATATGAAATAGTACTATGGTATTCTAAAATGTTGGTATCATAAGTATTATGATGTTTTGGTACTGTGATATTACTGTGGTACTGATATACCATTCAACACTAGAGCTGACAATAACAACATCCATTATTCAGCAGTTTAGACATCTGTAAGAACCGCCTGATGGACTATGAATCTATTTAGCATCATCATGATAATGTGGCAGGTGACACTTTTCTTCTTAAGGCCAATATCTTGAAAACTTGACTGCTGACATGCAAAACATTTTGGGACTGTATCAAGAGTGGACTAATATATATATATATATATATATATATATATATATATATATATATATATATATTACTATATAAAAACTATATATAGTTTTTGAGTGGAGTTCACCTTTAACATGAAACTTGGGCATGGGGGAATTTCATTTTGAATTAAGGTCTGACACAGTAGGTAATAAAAACCACACATGTTTTGTGATAGCCTACTGGACTACGACACATTTCATACACAGAAAATGAAAATGTCCTCTTATCTACACGTGAACATCTGGCTGGCAAAAAACAGGAGTTTCATCTATTGTCATCACTCTCTGAGGAGTGAAATGCTGCCCTACCCCCAAATTAGTTAATTAGTTATTAAGGCTTCATTTGAATCACTTAAGGTGAACCAAACCCTATTTGTCTGGCCAAGTCTACAAGCCTAGGTGGACCCCCAGAGCCTACTATACTCTATGTGCTTAAACACTGTAGTTGCCATGGCAACATAGCCAGGTAGAAGAAAGTGGATGAAAGGAGGTGTAGACGGGGGTGACAGGTGTTGTTGCCCATTCTACGACTTATTGACTGTATTTCCCCAGCTAGTGCATCTTTTTCACACACACCAGCACAAATGCTAATTTAAGCAGTTCTGTGTTGACTCTGTCAAAAAGTGGAGATGTTGTGTGGAGCAACGTTATTGAATTACTTCGTTTCCGCAATGGTGTGCACGGTTGGTTTTCTGCAGAAATTGGAAGCATTGGGTTTCTTATCCTCTCTATGTCATTGCCTGCCCATTTCACCAGGCTGAGCAAAAGATGATAATCTGCCAGGTTGAGGCACTACTCCACAATGGCCTCAGGTTTTCAAAGAATAAACAAAATATCTATTTACTTATCACATAGCTGACACATGTTGAGTTTGTTTGGCTGTAGAGTATAATGAGGGGCTGTTAGTTTGGAAGAAACTTGTAATATCCACAATACAATTGCATGTTACACTTTCCTAAATGGAATGGTGTTAAATTAATATCCTGAGGTAAAAATAAGCATTGAGACTTTAAGGAACATGCAAATTAACATGAGTTACATTTGTACTTGTATTTGTATTAATTAAGGATCCCCGTTAGCTGCTGCCAAGGCACCAGCTCCTCTTCCTGGAAGTCCAGCAACATGAAGGCAGTTAAATACAATTTGAAATATTACACGACTTTACATTTCACAACACTTTGTCCAATACATTTAATGTGTTCCCTCAGGCCACTACTCCACTATCACATATTTACAATACAACATCTATGTGTATGTGTGTGTAGAACACGTGTCTTATCATGTGTATGTGTGTCTGTGCCTACGTGTGTGTGTGTCTCTTCACAGTCCCCGCTGTTCCATAAGGTGTATTTTTTACTGTTTTTTAAATCTGATTCTACTGCTTACATCAGTTACCTGATGTGGAATAGAGTTCAATGTTGTCTTGGCTCTATGTAGTACTGTGCGCCTCCCATAGTCTGTTCTGGACTTGGGGACTGTAAAGAGACCTCTGGTTGCATGTCTTGTGGGGTATGCATGGGTGTCTGAGCTGTGTGCTAGTAGTTTAAATAGACACCACGGTGCATTCAGCATGTCAACACTTCTTCCAAAAACAAGTAGTGATGAAGTCAACCTTTCTTCCACTTTGAGCCATGAGAGATGTACATGCATATTTTTTATGTTAGCTCTCCATGTACTTTTTACAGGGCCAGCCATGTTGTGCTGAGCCAATTGGATTTTTCAGAGTCTCTCTTTGCGGCACCTGACCACAAGACTAAACAGTAGTCCAGGTATGACAAAAGAGCCTGTAGGACCTGCCTTGTTCATAGTGTAGTTAAAAAGGCAGAGCAGTGCTTTCCACATCTCAAATCAAATCAAATTGTATTTGTCACATGCGCCGAATACAATAGCGAAATTCTTACTTACAAGCCCTTAACCAACAATGCAGTTGTAAGACAAATAAGTGTTAAGTAAAAAATTTAAGTAACAAATAATTAAAAAGCAACTGTAAAATAACAGAAGTGAGGCTATATACAGGGGGAACCGGTACAGAGTCAATCAATGTGCGAGGGCAACGGTTAGTCGAGGTAATTGAGGTAATATGTACAGTTGAAGTTGGAAGTTTACATAAACCTTTGCCAAATGCATTTAAACTCAGTTTTTCACAATTCCTGGCATAAAAATTCCCTGTTTTACGTCCGTTAGGATCACCACTTTATTTTAAGAATGTGAAATGTCAGAATAATAGTAGAGAGAATGATTTATTTCAGATTTTATTTATTGAATCACATTCCCAGTGGGTCAGAAGTTTACATACACTCCATTAGTATTTGGTAGCATTGTATTTAAATAGTTTAACTTGGGTCAAACGTTTCGTCTAGCCTTCCACAAGCTTCCCACAATAAGAATTTTGGCCCATTCCTCCTGACAGAGCTCGTGTATCTGAGTCAGGTTTGTAGGCCTCCTTGCTCGCACACGCTTTTTCAGTTCTGCCCACAAATGTTCAATGAGATTAATTTCAGGGCTTTGTGATGGTCACTCCAAAACCTTGACTTTGTTGTCCTTAAGCCAATTTGCCACAACTTTGTAAGTATGCTTGGAGTCATTGTCTATTTGGAAGACCATTTGCAACCAAGCTTTAACTTCCTGACTGAGGTCTTGAGATGTAGCTTCAATATATCCACATAATTTTCCTTCCTCATGATTTCGTCTATTTGTGAAGTGCACCATACCTCCTGCAGCAAAGCACCCCCACAACATGATCCTGCCACCCCCGTGCTTCACGGTTGGTATGGTGTTCTTCTGCTTTCAAGCATCCCCCATTTTCCTCCAAACATAACGATGGTCATTATTGCCAAACAGTTTTATTTTTATTCACCAGACCAGTGGACATTTCTCCAAAAAGTACGATCTTTGTCCCCATGTGCAGTTGCAAACCGTAGTCTTTTTATGGCGGTTTTGGAGCAGTGGCTTCTTCCTTGCTGAGCGGCCTTTCAGGTTCTGTCGATACAGGATTAGTTTTACTGTGGATATAGATACTTTTGTACCTGTTTCCTCCAGCATCTTCACAAGGTCCTTTGCTGTTGTTCTGGGATTGATTTGCACTTTTCGCACCAAAGTACATTCATCTCTAGGAGACTAAATGCAGCTCCTTCCTGAGAACGCGTCTTCTTCCTGAGCGGTATGACAGCTGCGTGGTCCCATGGTGTTTATACTTGCGTACTATTGTTTGTACAGATAAATGTGGTACCTTCATGCATTTGAAAATTGCTCCCAAGGATGAACCAGACTTGTGGAGGTCCACAATTTTTTTCTGAGGTGTTGGCTGATTTCTTTTGATTTTCCCATGATGTCAAGCAAAGAGGCACTGAGTTTGAAGGTAGGCCTTGAAATACATCCACAGGTACACCTCCAATTGACTCAGATTATGTCAATTAGCCTATCAGAAGCTTCTAAAGCCATGACATAATTTTCTGGAATTTTCCAAGTTTAAAGGCACAGTTAACTTAGTGTATGTAAACTTCTGAACCACTGGAATTGTGATACAGTGAATTATAAGTGAAATAATCTGTAAACAATTGTTGGGAAAATGACTTTTGTCATGCACAAAGTAGATATCCTAATCGACTTGCCAAAACTATAGTTTGCTAACAAGACATTTGTGGAGTGATTGAAAAACTAGTTTTAATGACTCCAACCTAAGTGTATGTAAACTTCCGACTTCAACTGTACATGTAGGTAGAGTTAAAGTGACTATGCCACCTGGCCAGTCTTGACACCACTGCCTGTTTACAGCCCTTCCCAGTTCTTCCTGACCCACCTCTCTGAGCCCAGGTACACCCCCAAAATTTGAAGTCCTTCACAACCCCACTGCAAACCCCCTGGAAGCAGAGGAGGGGCCCTTGTCCCCCCATAGCAGAGCTTTGCTCTTGCCCCAGTTTACCTTAGCTGATGAAGCTCCCTCATACACCTTCAGACTAATCTCTAGTGCCTGCATATCCTGACCATCCATGACCAGCACAGAAATCTCATCTGCATATGCTGACACTGCTATGCCTGTCACCACACCCATGCCTTTCCAGCACACCCCCTGCAGTCTCATGCGTAGCAGGCTCAAAATGGCTCAATGGCTAGTGTATATAACTGCCCCAATAGAGGGCATCCTTGTCAAATGCTCCATCTCACCCAGACTGACCTTCTGAGCCCCCCTCCCACCTTGGCCATACATGACGCCACAGCATACAACATCTTCACACAGGTCAAAAACCTTTCCCCAAACCCAGACATAACATTAAACAGATACTCATAGTCCACTCTATCAAAAACCTTCTCTTGATCTAAAGAGACCAGTCCGAAGTTCACATTAGAACCTCTGCGAACTGTATGGTAAGCATGTTACAGTCACCAACGCTCTGGAAAACATGAAAACAGCATAACCAGCTCTGCTAGGGCGAGTAAAATGATCAGAGTGGGGTGTTCTCTCATTTGTGTCTAGAAGTAGCTAGCAAGCGAGCCAATGTCATCCAGTTAGCTTGGGTGCTTGACTGCCGTTGTGAGGTCAGAACATTTGGATCAACCCTAGTCATCAGCCAGAGCGTCCAGTGTACACACTGAACGCTCTGAGAGCGAAATGCTCTGAATTTACTAATGGACAATTTGACAGCACAGTTGCAGTCACCAATGTTCTGGATAACATAAAAACAATCTAAGCAGCTCTGCTAGGGCGAGTAATGTTCAGTGAGCTGTTCTCTGGAGGTAGATAGGAATTTAGCAAGTTAGCTTGGGGGCTTGACTGCTGTTGTTAGTACAGAACGCTCGGATCAAGCTTTAATGCAACCGCTGTGTCAGATTTCAAAAAAGCTTTACCGAAAAAGCACACCATGCAGTAATCGGATTACGGCGGTCAGACACAAAAACAAGCCATACAGATATCCTCCATGTTGTGGAGTCAGTAAAAGTCAGAAATAGCATTATAAATATTCACTTACCAGCCTCCTGGGTGGCGCAGTGGTCTAGGGCACTGCATCGCAGCACAAGCTGTGCCACCAGAGACTCAGGCTCTGTCGAAGCAGGCTGTGACCGGGAGGGCCGTGGGTTGAAGCACAATTTGTGCGGCTGGCTTCCGGGTTGGATGCACGCTGTGTTTAGAAGCAGTGCGGCTTGGTTGGGTTGTGTTTTGGAGGACGCATGGCTTTCGACCTTCGTCTCTCCCAAGCCCGGGAGTTGTAGCGATGAGACAAGATAGTAATTACTAACAATTGGATACCATGAAATTGAGGAGAAAAGGGGGTAAAATGTTTCTATTAAAAAAAAACATATTCACTTACCTTTGATGATCTTCATCAGAATGCACTCCCAGGAATCCCAGTTCCACAATAAATGTTTGTTTTGTTCGATAAAGTCCATAATTTATGTCCAAATACCTCCTTTTTGTTCGCGCCTTAAGTTCATAAACCCAAATTCACGACGCGATGAAATGTAAAACAATTCCATTACAGTTTGTATAAACATGTCAAACGATGTATAGAATCAATCTTTAGGATGTTTTTAACATAAATCTTCAATAATGTTTCAACCGAAGAATTCCTTTGTCTTTAGAATTGCAGGTCACTCTCACGGGAGCGCGCGTAATCAGCTCATGCCAGACACCTGATTGAAAGTGCTCTCATTCCCCCCTCCTTCATAGTAGAAGCCTGAAACAAGGCTGTTGACATCTAGTGGAAGCCTTAGGAAGTCCAATATGACCCCATAGACACTGTATATTCGATAGTCTGTTTCCTCATTTACATGTTTGCTTGTAAACAATGAATCCATTTACAAGATAATCAACAGCTTTCCATACATACATTAGCCATTGGTGTCAAATTGTGACCGACCGCCTTGATTCAGTCTTACAGTATGTAGCAAAATTTGAAATTGTGTTTTTTACATTGGATAAAAGCAGAGATACAGAGCTTCAAAATGGTAGGTCATACAATGGTAGGTCATACAATGGAAAAACTACAAACCTCAGATTTCCCATTTCCTGGTTGGATTTTTTCTCAGGTTTTTGCCTGCCATATGAGTTCTGTTATACTCACAGACATCACTCAAACAGTTTTAGAAACTTCAAAATCTACTAATAATATGTATACAGTGCCTTGCGAAAGTATTTGGCCCCCTTGAACTTTGCGACCTTTTGCTACATTTCAGGCTTCAAACATAAAGATATAAAACTGTATTTTTTTGTGAAGAATCAACAACAAGTGGGACACAATCATGAAGTGGAACGACATTTATTGGATATTTCAAACTTTTTTAACAAATCAAAAACAGAAAAATTGGGCGTGCAAAATTATTCAGCCCCTTTACTTTCAGTGCAGCAAACTCTCTCCAGAAGTTCAGTGAGGATCTCTGAATGATCCAATGTTGACCTAAATGACTAATGATGATAAATACAATCCACCTGTGTGTAATCAAGTCTCCGTATAAATGCACCTGCACTGTGATAGTCTCAGAGGTCCGTTAAAAGCGCAGAGAGCATCATGAAGAACAAGGAACACACCAGGCAGGTCCGAGATACTGTTGTGAAGAAGTTTAAAGCCGGATTTGGATACAAAAATATTTCCCAAGGAGCACTGTGCAACCGATAATATTGAAATGGAAGGAGTATCAGACCACTGCAAATCTACCAAGACCTGGCCATCCCTCTAAACTTTCAGCTCATACAAGGAGAAGACTGATCAGAGATGCAGCCAAGAGGCCCATGATCACTCTGGATGAACTGCAGAGATCTACAGCTGAGGTGGGAGACTCTGTCCATAGGACAACAATCAGTCGTATATTGCACAAATCTGGCCTTTATGGAAGAGTGGCAAGAAGAAAGCCATTTCTTAAAGATATCCATAAAAAGTGTCGTTTAAAGTTTGCCACAAGCCACCTGGGAGACACACCAAACATGTGGAAGACGGTGCTCTGGTCAGATGAAACCAAAATGTAACATTTTGGCAACAATGCAAAACGTTATGTTTGGCGTAAAAGTAACACAGCTCATCACCCTGACCACACCATCCCCACTGTCAAACATGGTGGTGGCAGCATCATGATTTGGGCCTGCTTTTCTTCAGCAGGGACAGGGAAGATGGTTCAAATTGATGGGAAGATGGATGGAGCCAAATACAGGACCATTCTGGAAGAAAACCTGATGGAGTCTGCAAAAGACCTGAGACTGGGACGGAGATTTGTCTTCCAACAAGACAATGATCCAAAACATAAAGCAAAATCTACAATGGAATGGTTCAAAAATAAACATATCCAGGTGTTAGAATGGCCAAGTCAAAGTCCAGACCTGAATCCAATCGAGAATCTGTGGAAATAACTGAAAACTGCTGTTCACAAATGCTCTCCATCCAACCTCACTGAGCTCAAGCTGTTTTGCAAGGAGGAATGGCAAAAAACTTCAGTCTCTCGATGTGCAAAACTGATAGAGACATACCCCAAGCGACTTACAGCTGTAATCGCAGCAAAAGGTGGCGCTACAAAGTATTAACTTAAGGGGGCTGAATAATTTTGCACACCCAATGTTTCAGTTTTTGATTTGTTAAAAAAGTTTGAAATATCCAATAAATGTCGTTCCACTTCATGATTGTGTCCCACTTGTTGTTGATTCTTCACAAAAAAATACAGTTTTATATCTTTATGTTTGAAGCCTGAAATGTGGCAAAAGGTCGCAAAGTTCAAGGGGGCCGAATACTTTCGCAAGGCACTGTATCTTAGCTTCTGGGCCTGAGTAGCAGGCAGTTTACTCTGGGCATTTTATTCATCCAAGCTACTCAATACTGCCCCCAGCCATAAGACGTTTTAAAGAGATGGGTCGAGCTAAAGCTTAACTCCTTTGGGGTACCCCCTTCTTCTCAATTTCCGTCTAAAGACATACCCTAATCTAACTGCCAGTAGCTCAGGCCCAGAAGCAATGATATGCATATTCTTGGTATCATTTGAAAGGAAACACTCTACATTTTGTGTAAATGTGAATTGAATGTAGGAGAATATAACACAATAGATCTGGTAGAAAAAATACAAGGAAATAAACATACGTTTTCTGTTTTTTATTGTTGCTGCATCATCTTTCAAATGACCAAGAACAGCCAAACATACAGATAGGATGCTGGGGATGAGTTTAATGAAGAACATAAGATGGCAACAATAGCTGAGCAAAGTTTTTGAACGTTTTTGAAAATGAGCGAGCTACACTAAATTGAGCATGAAGTCACCCAGGTGTCCCACACAAATGTAGCCAAATGTACCCAAGTGGCCGAATTGGAACAGTGATACATTTTGAAGGAAAGAACTATATACAAAATACATAAATGCTATTCTAACACACACCCCAAAAAATATATAAAACTTTTTTTTTATATAAAAAAAATAACAAGGGGGAACTATTTACTCGGTCTCGCTTTCTCTATCAATTTCCTATACCTAGACTTTGTTTTAGCTTTTCCTGATTTATTTGCCATATTTAAATATATAAACTTGCTGAAAATGCTATTGACTATATACTGCTATGCGTAACACTTAACCAGTTATGCATTAGGGGGCGCTATTAAAATTGTTGGATGAAAAACGTTCCCGTTTTAAACAAGATATTTTGTCACGAAAAGATGCTCGACTATGTATATAATTGACAGCTTTGGAAAGAAAACACTGACGTTTCCAAAACTGCAAAGATATTGTCTGTGAGTGCCACAGAACTAATGCTACAGATGAAACCAAGATGAAATTTCATACAGGAAGTGCGCCAGATTTTGAATGCGCTGTGTTCCAATGTCTCCTTATATGGCTGTGAATGCGCCAGGAATGAGCCTACACTTTCTGTCGTTTCCCCAAGGTGTCTGCAGCATTGTGACGTATTTGTAGGCATATCATTGGAAGATTGACCATAAGAGACTAGCACACTCTGCTAACCCTGATGTCCTTGCTGTGTCTGAATCGTGGCTCAGGAAGGCCACCAAAAATTCAGAGATTTCCATACCCAACTATAACATCTTCCGTCAAGATAGAACTGCCAAAGGGGGCGGAGTTGCAGTCTACTGCAGAGATAGCCTGCAAAGTAATGTCATACTTTCCAGGTCCATACCCAAACAGTTCGAACTACTAATTTTGAAAATTACTCTCTCCAGAAATAAGTCTCTCACGGTTGCCGCCTGCTACCGACCCCCCTCAGCTCCCAGCTGTGCCCTGGACACCATTTGTGAATTGATCGCCCCCCATCTAGCTTCAGAGTTTGTTCTGTTAGGTGACCTAAACTGGGATATGCTTAACACCTCGGCAGTCTTACAATCTAAGCTAGATGCCCTCAATCTCACACAAATCATCAAGGAACCCACCAGGTACAACCTTAAATCTGTAAACAAGGGCACCCTCTTAGACGTCATCCTGACCAACTGGCCCTCCAAATACACCTCCGCTGTCTTCAACCAGGATCTCAGCGATCACTGCCTCATTGCCTGTATCCGCTACGGAGCCGCAGTCAAACGACCACCCCTCATCACTGTCAAACGCTCCCTAAAACACTTCTGTGAGCAGGCCTTTCTAATCGACCTGGCCCGGGTATCCTGGAAGGACATTGACCTCATCCCGTCAGTTGAGGATGCCTGGTCATTCTTTAAAAGTAACTTCCTCACCATTTTAGATAAGCATGCTCCGTTCAAAAAATGCAGAACTAAGAACAGATACAGCCCTTGGTTCACCCCAGACCTGACTGCCCTCGACCAGCACAAAAACATCCTGTGGCGGACTGCAATAGCATCGAATAGTCCCCGTGATATGCAACTGTTCAGGGAAGTCCGGAACCAATACACGCAGTCAGTCAGGAAAGCTAAGGCCAGCTTCTTCAGGCAGAAGTTTGCATCCTGTAGCTCCAACTCCAAAAAGTTCTGGGACACTGTGAAGTCCATGGAGAACAAGAGCACCTCCTCCCAGCTGCCCACTGCACTGAGGCTAGGTAACACGGTCACCACTGATAAATCCATGATTATCGAAAACTTCAATAAGCATTTCTCAACGGCTGGCCATGCCTTCCGACTGGCTACTTCAACCTCGGCCAACAGCTCCGCCCCCCCCCGCAGCTCCTCGCCCAAGCCTCTCCAGGTTCTCCTTCACCCAAATCCAGATAGCAGATGTTCTGAAAGAGCTGCAAAACCTGGACCCGTACAAATCAGCTGGGCTTGACAATCTGGACCCTCTATTTCTGAAACTATCTGCCACCATTGTCGCAACCCCTATTACCAGCCTGTTCAACCTCTCTTTCATATCGTCTGAGATCCCCAAGGATTGGAAAGCTGCCGCAGTCATCCCCCTCTTCAAAGGGGGAGACACCCTGGACCCAAACTGTTACAGACCTATATCCATCCTGCCCTGCCTATCTAAGGTCTTTGAAAGCCAAGTCAACAAACAGGTCACTGACCATCTCGAATCCCACCGTACCTTCTCCGCTGTGCAATCTGGTTTCCAAGCCGGTCATGGGTGCACCTCAGCCACACTCAAGGTACTAAACGATATCATAACCGCCATCGATAAAAGACAGTACTGTGTAGCCGTCTTCATCGACCTTGCCAAGGCTTTCGACTCTGTCAATCACCATATTCTTATCGGCAGACTCAGGAGCCTCGGTTTTTCGGATGACTGCCTTGCCTGGTTCACCAATTACTTTGCAGACAGAGTTCAGTGTGTCAAATCGGAGGGCATGCTGTCCGGTCCTCTGGCAGTCTCTATGGGGGTGCCACAGGGTTCAATTGTCGGGCCGACTCTTTTCTCTGTGTATATCAATGATGTTGCTCTTGCTGCGGGCGATTCCCTGATCCACCTCTACGCAGACGACACCATTCTATATACTTTCGGCCCGTCTTTGGACACTGTGCTATCTAACCTCCAAACAAGCTTCAATGCCATACAACACTCCTTCCGTGGCCTCCAACTGCTCTTAAACGCTAGTAAAACCAAATGCATGCTTTTCAACCGGTCGCTGCCTGCACCCGCATGGGTAGCATCACCACCCTGGATGGTTCCGACCTAGAATATGTGGACGTCTATAAGTACTTAGGTGTCTGGCTAGACTGCAAACTCTCCTTCCAGACTCATATCAAACATCTCCAATCGAAAATCAAATCAAGAGTCGGCTTTCTATTCCGCAACAAAGCCTCCTTCACTCACGCCGCCAAGCTTACCCTAGTAAAACTGACTATCCTACCAATCCTCGACTTCGGCGATGTCATCTACAAAATGGCTTCCAACACTCTACTCAGCAAACTGGATGCAGTCTATCACAGTGCCATCCGTTTTGTCACTAAAGCACCTTATACCACCCACCACTGCGACTTGTATGCTCTAGTCGGCTGGCCCTCGCTACGTATTCGTCGCCAGACCCACTGGCTCCAGGTCATCTACAAGTCCATGCTAGGTAAAGCTCCGCCTTATCTCAGCTCACTGGTCACGATGGCAACACCCATCCGTAGCACGCGCTCCAGCAGGTGTATCTCACTGATCATCCCTAAAGCCAACACCTCATTTGGCCGCCTTTCGTTCCAGTACTCTGCTGCCTGTGACTGGAACGAATTGCAAAAATCGCTGAAGTTGGAGACTTTTATCTCCCTCACCAACTTCAAACATCAGCTATCTGAGCAGCTAACCGATCGCTGCAGCTGTACATAGTCTATTGGTAAATAGCCCACCCTTTTTCACCTACCTCATCCCCATACTGTTTTTATTTATTAACTTTTCTGCTCTTTTGCACACCAATATCTCTACCTGTACATGACCATCTGATCATTCATCACTCCAGTGTTAATCTGCAAAATTGTAAATTGTAATTATTTGCCTACCTCCTCATGCCTTTTGCACACATTGTATATAGACTCCCCCTTTGTTTTCTACTGTGTTATTGACTTGTTAATTGTTTACTCCATGTGTAACTCTTTGTTGTCTGCTCACACTGCTATGCTTTATCTTGGCCAGGTTGCAGTTGCAAATGAGAACTTGTTCTCAACTAGCCTACCTGGTTAAATAAAGGTGAAATAAATTATTTTTTTTTTAATTACCAGGTGCCCGCTTGGTGTCCTCCGTCGAAATTATTGTGTAATCTCCAGCTGCGTGCATTTTTCCATTTGGTTCAGAGGAGAAACCAAACTGCCACGAATGATTTATCATCGAATAGATATGTGAAAAACACCTTGAGGATTGATTCTAAACAACGTTTGCCATGTTTCTGTCGATATTATGGAGTTAATTTTGAAAAAAGTTTGGCGTTGTAATGACTGAATTGTCGGGGGGTTTTCTTAGCCAAACGTGATGAACAAAACGGAGCGATTTCTCCTACACAAATAATATTTTGGGAAAAACTGAACATTTGCTATCTAACTGAGAGTCTCCTCATTGAAAACATCCGAAGTTCTTCAAAGGTAAATTATTTTATTTGAATGCTTTTCTTGTTTTTGTGAAAATGTTGCCTGCTGAATGCTAGGCTTAATGCTATATGCTAGCTATCAATACTCTTACACAAATGCTTGTGTAGCTATGGTTGAAAAGCATATTTTGAAAATCTGAGATGACAGTGTTGTTAACAAAAGGCTAAGCTTGTGAGCCAATATATTTATTTAATTTCATTTGCGATTTTCATGAATAGTTAACATTGCGTTATGGTAATGAGCTTGAGGCTATGATTACGCTCCCGGATACGGGATTGCTCGACGCAAGAAGTAACGCTCCGTCAAGTAGGATTTGCAATGGCGAATGAACCTCTTTTATGCCAGAGTTTACGACAAAGGCTGGTCTTCGAACGTATAACCATTACATATTGCCATTTACCTCAGCTCATTGGCTATCTTCCAAGCTAGATTTCAAGATGATCAGTGGTCATTGTGCCAAAATACAGACAATCAACGATAGACCGGTCCTACCACTGGTGTGCAATGAGGTCATTGATTGGTGTCTTCAAATCGGTTTGTTTCGGTCAATAAGTCCCGGGAAAAGAACCATCACGTGTAGTTGTGTTAGTAACAACCAGAGGATTGCAATGAAACCAATCATGACTGGATAAACGTTTGTTTAGTGTGTGTAATTACCACGACGCAAGCGGTTTACAAATGTTTTGTGTTAGGCTATAAAAATGGATGTTATCAAACAAAACGAACATTCACTGTGTAGTTAGGACACTTGGCATTGCCACCAGAGGAAGCTCTTCAAAGGTAAGCAATTTTTTAAATTGTTATTTCTGACTTTCGTGACGCTAATTCTTGGTTGGAAAATGCTAGTAATACTTGTGTGTGCGGGGAGCTGTCCTCAGAAAATCGCATAGTTTGCTTTCACAGTAAAGTATTTTTGAAATCTGACACAGCGGCTGGTTTAATAAGATGTTCATCTTTTAAATGATGTAAAATACATGTATTTACAAGAATGTTTATTATAACAAATGGTGTATATAGAATGTTAGCGCTCTGCAGTTTCACCGGATGTTGGCCTGGTGGAACGTTAGCGTCTCACCTACCCTAGAGAGGTTTAAGAGGGTGTGAACGATGCTGAATGAGTGTAGACAAAGAAGAGCTCTCCAGTTGCTACCAAAATTATTCAAAGGCCATTTTCTCAAAAGTGAGGTTACACATTTATCAACTTTCAAAGCAGAATTACTTTTCCTCAAATGCAGTGTATGACCTAACATTGTATGACCTACCATTGTATGACCTACCATTTTGAAGCTCTGTATCTCTGCTTTTATCCAATGTAAAAAACACAATTTCAAATTTTGCTACATACTGTAAGACTGAATCAAGGCGGTCGGTCACAATTTGACACCAATGGCTAATGTATGTATGGAAAGCTGTTGATTATCTTGTAAACGGATTCATTGTTTACAAGCAAACATGCAAATGAAATCATATTTGGAGGTAATCATCGCCCTGCTGTATGAACACTGCTGCAGTGTATGTGCTGGGGGGCTTGGGTCAGTCTGTTATATCTGTTGTAATTATCCTGTTTTATCTGGTGTCTTGTGTGAATTTTATTTAGTTTGCTCCCTCTAATTCTCTCTCCCTCTCCTCCTGGAGGACCTGAGCCCTAGAACCATGCCTCAGGACCACCTGGCCTGATGACTCCTGGCTGTCCCCAGTCCACGCGGTTGTACTGCTGCTCCAGTCTCCTCCTGTTTTTTCACTCTCTCTCTTTCTCTCTCTCTCTCTCTTTCTCTCCCCTCCCCCCTCGCACCTGCTGTCTTGACCTCTGAATGCTCGGCTATGAAAAGCCAACTGACATTTACTTCTGAGGTGCTGAACTGTTGCACCCTCTACAACCACTGGGATTATTATTATTTGACCCTGCTGGTAATCTATGAGTGTTTGAACATCTTGAAGAACAATTTGGCTTTAATGGCCATGTAATCTTATCTCCACCTGGCACAGCCAGAAGAGGACTGGCCACCCCTCAGAGCATGGTTCTTCTCTAGGTTTTTTCCTAGGTTCCTGCCTTTCTAGGGAGTTTTTCCTATAAATCTGTATTGCTTGCTGTTTGGGGTATTAGGCTGGGTTTCTGTACAAGCACTTTGTGACATCTGCTGATGTAAAAGGGGATTAATAAGTACATTTGGTTGATTGATTGATTGCAAATTGTCAGAAAAAAACAATGAAATCAAAGTTTATTTGTCACGTGTGCCGAATACAACAGGTGTAGACTTACAGTGAAATGCTTACTTACAGGCTCTAACCAATAGTGCCAAAAATTTATTTGGTGAACAATAGGTAAGTAAAGAAATAAAAAACAACAGTAAAAAGACAGTGAAAAATAACAGCAGCGAGGCTATATACAGTAGTGAGGCTATAAAAGTAGCGAGGCTACATACAGACACCGGTTAGTCGGGTTGATTGAGGTAGTATGTACATGTAGATATGGTTAAAGTGTCTATGCCTATATGATGAACAGAGAGTAGCAGTAGCGTAAAAGAGTGGTTGGCAGGTGGTGGGTGGCGAGACACAATGCAGATAGCCGTTTAGCCAATGTGCGGGAGCACTGGTCGGGACAATTGAGGTAGTATGTACATGAATGTATAGTTAAAGTGACTATGCACAGAGAGTAGCAGCAGCATAAAAGAGGAGGGGCGCACAATGAAGATAGTCCGGGTAGCCATTTGATGACCTGTTCAGGAGTCTTATGGCTTGGGGGTAAAAACTGTTGAGAAGCCTTTTTGTCCTAGACTTGGCACTCTGGTACCGCTTGCCATGTGGTAGTAGAGAGAACAGTCTATGACTTGGGTGGCTGGGGTCGTGAAAATTTTTAGGGCCTTCCTCTGGCCTGGTGTAGAGGTCCTGGGCCATACACATTACCCTCTGCATTGCCTTGTGGTCGGAGGCCCGAGCAATTGTCGTGCCAGGCAGTGATGCAACCAGTCAGGATGCTCTCGATGTTGCAACTGTAGAACCTTTTGAGGATCTCAGGACAGGTGTCAGATGTGTTGCTACCTACCCTCACCACCTGAGGGCGGCCCGTCAGGAAGTCCAGGATCCAGTTGCAGAGGGAGGTGTTTAGTCCCAGTATCCTTTGCTTAGTGATGAGCTTTGAGGATACTATGGTGTTGAACGATGAGCTGTAGTCAATGAATAGCATTCTCACATAGGTGTTTATTTTGTCCAGGTGGGAAAGGGCAGTGTGGAGTGTAATATAGATTGCATCATCTGTGGATCTGCTTGGGCGGTATGCAAATTGGAGTGGGTCTCGGGTTTCTGGGATAATGGTGTTGATGTGAGCCATTACCAGCCTTTCAAAGCACTTCATGGCTACATACATGAGTGCTAAGTGTCTGCAGTCATTTAGGCAGATTGCCTTAGTGTTCTTGTGCACAGGGACTATGGTGGTCTGCTTGGAACATGTTGGTATTGCAGACTCAATCAGGGACATGTTGAAAATGTCAGTGAAGACACCTGCCAGTTGGTCAGCACATGCCCAGAGCACACGTCCTGGTAATCCGTCTGGCCCCGCAGCCTTGTGAATGTTGACTTGTTTAAAGGTCTTACTCACATCGGCTACGGAGAGCTTGATCACACAGTCATCCGGAACAGCTGATGCTCTCATGCATGCCTCAGTGTTGCTTGCCTCGAAGCAAGCATAGAAGTAATTTAGCTTGTCTGGTAGGCTCATGTCACTGGACAGATCCCAGCTGTGCTTCCCTTTGTAGTCTGTAATAGTTTGCAAGCCCTGCCACATATAAGACGAGTGTCGGAGCCGGTGTAGTATGATTCAATCTTAGCCCTGTATTGACGCTTTGCCTGTTTGATGGTTCGTCGCAGGGCATAGAAGGATTTCTTATAAGCTTCCAGGTTAGAGTCCCGCACCTTGATAGCGGCAGCTCTACCCTTTAGCTCAGTGCGAATGTTGCCTGTAATCCATGGCTTCTGGTTGGGGTATGTATGTACAGTCACTGTGGGGACGACGTCCTAGATGCACTTAATGATAAAGCCAGTGACTGATGTGGTGTTCTCCTCAATGCAATCGGAAGAATCCTGGGACATGTTCCAGTCTGTGATAGCAAAACAGTCCTGTAGTTTAGCATCTGCTTCATCTGACCACTTTTTTATAGACCGAGTCACTGGTGCTTCCTGCTTTAATTTTTGCTTGTAAGCAGGAATCAGGAGGATAGAGTTGTGGTTGGATTTACCAAATGGAGGGCGAGGGAGAGCTTTGTTCGCATCTCTGTGTGTGGAGAACAGGTGTTCTAGAATATTTTTCCCTCTGGTTGCACATTTAACATGTTGATAGGATTGAAAAACATTTACGTTACCTCAGGATAATTACTGAATGTTCCATCTGATTCTAAACATTTCACCATTACATAACAACAAATCGTACAGTAAGGCTTAAGAAAAATATGCATCTTAATTTAAATACCATTGCAGGTCTTCAGCCTACTGTACCCATGCTAATTATTCCAATAAAATTATCACATAGCAACAACAGATGAAAATCCTAGGATTCATTATTGTATGGAATGAGAAAAAACACTTGGACTGACTAAAATATGAAAGGCATGCACTTCAAAGTTACATTTATTTATTTTATTTATCTGTTATTTTACCAGGTAAGTTGACTGAGAACACATTCTCATTTGCAGCAACTACCTGGGGAATAGTTACAGGGGAGAGGAGGGGGATGAATGAGCCAATTGTAAACTGGGGATTATTAGGTGACTGTGATGGTTTGAGGGTCAAATTGGGAATTTAGCCAGGACACCAGGGTTAACACCCCTACTCTTATGATAAGTGCCATGGGATCTTTAATAACCTCAGAGAGTCAGGACACCCGTTTAACGTCCCATCCGAAAGACGGCACCTTACACAGGGCAATGTCCCCAATCACTGCCCTGGGGCATTGAGATATATCTTTAGACCAGAGGAAAGAGTGCCTCCTACTAGCCCTCCAACACCACTTCCAGCAGCATTTGGTCTCCCATCCAGGACCAACCCTGCTTAGCTTCAGAAGCAAGCCAGCAGTGGTATGGAGGGTGGTATGCTGCTGGCAAATGATAATGGTAATGGTATAATTCAATAATATTCTGGTTATGCAAATAACGTGATGTGCCTGAAATAACTTAAAATGGAAATCTACAGACAGCAATTGACAATTGTATGGGTTGATTGATCACATTAACATGATTAACCACCTGTCTGCTCAGAAGCAAAACTCTGCTTAACATTATAACTCTACTCAATCTTCAAAATCTAAGACATCATGCAAATACATAAAAAACTATTAGTTGAAAAGAACCCTTGTAGGGAAGAAGGTTGCAATTACTGTGTCATGTCTATATTGAGACCACATGCACATTTGTTGACATATATGTATTCCTCCTTCCTCCTTTTCAGACCAATGTCGTCCTCTCCATGGAGATGCGATGATGGAGCAACACCTCATATACCCCAACAACACTTACAACACTTATCGTCTCGTCTCAGATATGCACCATACCAGCTTCAGCCCCTACTTGGGGAAATTTATGTGGAATATGTAGACATTCATGTTGCATAGATAATTGTAATTTATCATTCACTAAATAATCTGCTCAGAGGCAAAAATCAGAGACGATTCAAAGATACACTCAGTGAATATTCTCTTCATCTTTGAAATGTACAACAAATGAGGAAGTCCAGCTCTTTTCATGACAGACTGACCAGGTGAATCCAGCTGAAAGCTATGATCCCTTATTGATGTCACCTGTTGACTCCACTCAATCATTGTAGATGAAGGGGAATAAATGGGTTAAAGAAGAATGTTTAAGCCTTGAGACAATAGAGAGATGGGTTGTGCATGTGTGTCATTCAGATGGTAAATGGACAAGTAAAATGATTTAAGTGCCTTTGAAAGGGGTATGGTAGTAGATACCAAGTGCACCAGTTTGAGGGAGTCAAGAACTGCAACACTGCTGGGTATTTCACACACAACACTTTCACATCGGTATCAAAAAATATCCAACACCCAAAGGGCATCCAGCCAACTGTGGGAAGCATTGGAATCAGCATGCGCCAGCATCCCTGTGGATGCTTTCGACACCAAATTGAGACTGTTCTGAGGGCAAAAGAGGGTGTAACTCAACATTCTGAAGGTGTTCCTAATGTTTTGTACACTCAGTGTACAATAGTTGAGTGCACCAGACATAGCCGCAAGAACTAGGGGTGCTGAGGGTGCTACAGCACCCCCTGAAAAATCGGAATAAAAAAATAATATATATATATATATATATACAGTACCAGTCAAGAGTTTGGACACACCTACTTTTTCACAAGTTTTTCTTATTTGTACTATTTTCTACATTGTAGAATAGTAGTGAAGACATCAACACTATAAAATAGTACATGTGGAATCATGTAGTAACCCAAAAAAGTGTTAAACAAATCAAAGTATATTTTATATTTGAGATTCTTCGAAGTTGCCACCCTTTGCTCTGACAGCTCAGCCAAATTGTAAAAATAAAGAAAAACCCTTGAATGAGTATGTCACGAATCTCGCCGAAGATGGTGCCTCTTCCTGTTCGGGCGGCGCTCGGCGGTCGTCGTCGCCGACCTATTAGCTGCCATCGATTCCCTTTCCGTTTGTTTCTGTTTATTGGGTTTAATTGGGTACACCTGTTTTGAGTTAGTGTTTGTTTGTAGGCTATTTAAGGGCACTAGGCCCGCTGGGTATTTGTGCGGGCTTGTTCTCTGTTATTTGGTGTTGGTGTATTAGTGTGATCTATATTTTTCCGGACAGTTTTAGTCCTTTGTATTTTGGACGGGTTGTTTCATGCTCCCTTGTGTTTTGCATGTCCGTGTCTCCACTGTCTTTGGAATAAAATATCCACGTACGGAATTACCTGCTCTCTGCGCTTGTAGGTGTGTGCAAACCTTTGACTGGTACTGTATATTTATATTTTAGAAAAATATATTATTTCACAAAAGTAGTGCACTGGGCCGTTAATAGTCATGTATTAGCGGACCGATATAACCGTCTGCTGCGAGGAAACCTTTCCGCAGCTATGGCACCAGATGACTGTAAGGGCTGCAGTTCATCAGATCAAAGAAACAGTAAAGCCCCTGACATACAGCCCAACTGAGGAAATCTAGACTAATCTCAAATCGACTTGCATGTATCCAGATTTTCTAATTGCATTGGGACAAAGTCCATCAAAAGAGATGAGCCATCTTTTCTGGGAGTACCTCAGGCTAGGAGAAGAGATGTTAATGTGTTGCTGTTTAATACACTGATGACAAGTGAGGGAATATCTGCCTGCCTGCCTTGCCCAAGGTTCCTCATGGTGAATCAGATCACTGTCAGAGTAAGCAAGTGTCTGGTAAGGGACAGACGTTTAGTGTGTGCGTGTGTGTGTGTGTGTGCGCACAGTATGTGTGTGTTCGCATGTGCGCATACATGACCTGGGGCTGTTAACACTTCTTATCAGATAATCAGTTGTTTATTATAATTATGTGGTCAAATCAAATTGTATTTGTCACATACACGTGTTTAGCAGATGTTATTGCGTGTATAGCAAAATGCTTGTGTTTCTAGCTCCAACAGTGCAGTAATATCTAACAAGTAATATCGAACAATACACACAATCTAAAGTAAAGGAATGGCATTAGAATATATTAATATTTGGACGAGCAATGTCAGAGCAGCATAAACTAAGATACAGTAGAATAGGATAGAGTACAGTATATAAATACACTACCGGTCAAAATATTTTTTACTATTTTCTACATTGTAGAATAGTAGTGAAGACATCAAAACTATGAAATAACACATATGTTATCATGTAGTAAACAAAAAAGTGTTAACTTCTTGGATATAGGGGGCGCTCTTTTAATTTATGGATAAAAAAACCTGCCCGTTTTAAGCGCAATATTTTGTTGCGAAAAGATGCTTGACTATGCAAATAATTGGCAGCTTTGGAAAGAAAAAACTCTAATGTTTCCAAAACTGCAAAGATATTATCTGTGAGTGCCACAGAACTCATGATACAGGCGAAACCAAGATGAAACTTCAACCAGGAAATGGGCAGAATTTTTGAAGCTCTGTTTTCCATTGTCTCCTTATATGGCTGTGAATGCGCCGGGAATGAGCCTGCCCTTTCTATCATTTCTCCAAGGTGTCTGCAGCATTGTGACGTATTTGTAGGCATATCATTGGAAGATTGGCCATAAGAGACTACATTTACCAGGGGTCCGCCCGTTGTCCTTTGTCTAAATTGGTGCGTAATCTACAAGCTGCACGCAGTCATCCAGTGATTGAGAGGAGAGAGGAGGCTTTCAACGAACGATATATCATGAAGAGATATGTGGAAAAACACCTTGAGGATTGATTCTAAACAACGTTTACCATGTTTCAGTCGATATTATGGAGTTAATTTGGAAAAAAGTTTGGCGTTTTGAAGACTGAATTTTCGTTTTTTTTTGGTAGCCAAACGTGACGCACCAAACGGAGCAATTTCTCCTAAACAAATCATCTTTCAGGAAAAACTGAGCATTTGCTATCTAACTGAGAGTCTCCTCATTGAAAACATCTGAAGTTCTTCAAAGGTAATGATTTTATTTGAATGATTTTCTGTTTTTTGTGAAAATGCTGCCTGCTAATGCTAACGCTAAATGCTACGCTAGCTGCGCTAGCTGTTACACAAATGCTTGTTTTGCTATGGTTGAGAAGCATATTTTGAAAATCTAAGGTGACAGTGTTGTTAACAAAAGGCTAAGCTTGAGAGCTAGCATATTAATTTCATTTCATTTGCGATTTTCATGAATAGTTAACGTTGTGTTATGCTAATGAGCTGCGGGGATAATTACACTCCTGGATACAGGTTTTTCTCGTAGCTAAACGTGACGCACCAAACGGAGCGATTTCTCCTAAACAAATAATCTTTCAGGAAAAACTGAGCATTTGCTATCTAACTGAGAGTCTCCTCATTGAAAACATCTGAAGTTCTTCAAAGATAATGATTTTGTTTGAATGATTTTCTGTTTTTTGTGAAAATGTTGCCTGCTAATGCTAACGCTAAATGCTACGCTAGCTACGCTAGCTGTTACACAAATGCTTGTTTTGCTATGGTTGAGAAGCATATTTTGAAAATCTGAGATGACAGTGTTGTTAACAAAAGGCTAAGCTTGAGAGCTAGCATATTAATTTCATTTCATTTGCGATTTTCATGAATAGCTAACGTTGCGTTATGGTAATGAGCTTGAGGCTGTATTCACGATCCCGAATCCGGGATGGCTCGACGCAAGAAGTTAAACAAATCAAAATATATTTTGTATTTGAGATTCTGGGTAAGGCTTGTAACTTTAATAAACTTACAGTATCCTCTGCAGCAGAGGTAACTCTGGGTCATTGCAAAAACCATCAAGAACTATGATGAGACTGGCTCTCATGAGGACCGCCATGAGAGCCTCATGAGAGCCAGTTTCATCATAGTGCATGATGGTTTTCCCGAAGTTCTTGAAATGTCCATATTGACTGACCTTCATGTCTTAAAGTTGTCGTGGAAATTTCCTTAATTACCAAATGATGAGAGAGCAAATCACACGAGTCAGAGTTATGCTTAATCTTCACCTTTAATAATAATTAAGCTTTTGCAATAGCATTTTGACTTTCAACAGTTCAGTATCTCTAATGAAAAGTTGAGAGTGCTCAACATAATGGCAAATGGGATCATTTATAGCAAAGATCCACCCCCTCCTAGACGACATGACAAAACACAGGCCTTGGAACTTACACAAAGAAAAAACCTTACTTCAGAGAGAATATCCCCTAGTCAGACAGAGTGGGCTATAAATTATCGTTCAGTTTGGTCTCCTAAACAAAGCTCTTATCTCTTCCTTGGTACAAAATGGTACCAAGACATTACCCCCACCCTATGATATATATCAAATTGTCATTTAGATAGAACCAATTCTAAATACAACCAATCCTGGACAAACTCACGGAGAGGAGAGTGACCCTATAGGTCAACAAAGAGGGAGCATAGAATGATTCCAGACACTGCCACCCTCCTTTCCCCGGAGAGAAAAGTAGGGAGTCACTGGCACACAGAAAATATATGTTTACACATGATGACCCCTTGACCTCTCCCCTCTCTGCGGCCCATGCAACTTAGTCTTGACATAGAACAGATAACTGCCAATGGCCACCACTATAGTACAACAAAATACATTCTTATGAGAAATAACTCATAAGCATATCATGAAAATAAAACATCTTATCTATGTTACCCAACTAATTCTGATCATTCCACAACATTCCCCTCTCAAGAATCAGAATAGTAACATGGCACCTTACTAATAGTAGAGTATATAATACAATTAAAAAATCCATAATCAAAATGTAAAGATAATAAAGAATCAAATCCCTTCAATGTAAGTATTCACCCATCAGAAACGGAGTTTACAATGTTTATACCATAATACAGAGTTATAATACAGAGGGGTTCGCCGGGGTTGGACTTTAATAGGTTCTGGTACACGGGATCTAGGTTCTAAGATTATTCTACTACACCAATGTGAACAATCAAATCCCCCCGTAAATCTTTTGTTGATGACAAATTACCATTAATGCATTTATCCCTCAGTGTTCTACCTAGTGAAGGTTGACCCCATGTGTTCTCATTGGACAAGAGCGCCTCTAGTGCACATAGAGTGTCTTTAATGCTGACCTCTACTGAATACTGTAAAAATGGGGAGATCGCTGAATGTGGAAACAAGCTACATACATAACAGGAGGTATTTCCTAACATCAGTTCAGTCTTTACTGTATAGTTAAGCAGTGACCACCAAGTGTTTCCCTCGTGATTCCTACTGTGATGCTCATCCAGTTGATGCATTGACCTTCTTCTTCTTTCGATATGGGAGCGGCTATTGTTTTTCTGGACTCCTGTCCTGAGCCTGCCGTTGGCTCGAGCTGGAGTGGCTGTTATTTAAGTCCCGCAGTGGGACTGAATGGTTATCAGTCGAGTCCGTATCATGTTGTCTTTCCAGGACCGGTTGTCCTTGAGTCACTGTCCATATGGCAACTGTAATGAGAAGGCTCAAGACCAGAGCAAGAAACATGATGCGTAGAGTCTGGGCCTGATCCTCCCATCTAGTCGGTGACTTCCGGCGTCTCTGGTCCTCCATCCTCAGGGTCTGGTGGGCAGTATGGCACCTTCCTGCAGTGATTGGCATGGATCCAAGTAGACCTCTCAGCTACGCGAACAGCAGTGGGGGTAATCAGCATCACCTGGTATGGTCCAGTCCACCTCTGCTGGTTCCAATGCTTTCGTCTCAGGTCTTTCACCACCACCCAGTCACCTGGTTGCAGTTTGTGCAGGATCCCCACCAGTGGCTGGGGTAGAGCCGCTTTCACCCTGGGGAAAATAGCCTTCAGAACATTGTTTAGAGCAGTACAATAACTTACCATGTCATCTTCGCAGCCCATCAGTGTCAGCTTGTTCTGTGGGAAGGGAGAATTAATCATCCTCATTGGTCTACCTGTCAGAACCTCATGAGGAGCCAATCCAGTGGTTCTGTGGGGCCTCCCTCTCGCATGTACATCAGAGCCAGGGGGATCACAGTGACCCAAGAAAGCCCCGTCTCTGCCATAAGCTTCACCATCTTAGATTTCAGCGTTTGATTAACGCGTTCAATTAAACCCCCGGATTGCGGCCTATAGCTACAATGGGTCCTGAGGTCTATCTGCAGACTCTCAGACAAGTTCTGTATCACCAGGTTTACAAAGTGGGAGCCATTGTCGCTGGTTAATTTAGATGGTAACCCCACCTTGGGATGATCTCCCTAAGGAGATTCTTGGCTACTGCCATAGCAGTGGAATGTCGACATGGGAATGCCTCTACCCACTTGGAGAAGGCATCCACTATCACCAGACAATATTTGTAACCTTGACAAGGAGAGAGTTCAATAAAATCCATCATTATGTGTTCAAATGGTCCTTCAGGGGTCGGATGAGCAGACAGTGGCATGGGAATACCTCTTCCCATGTTGTTAGTCATACAAATCACACATTTTGCACAAAATTGTTCAGCAAACACAGAAAACCCAGGTGCAAACCAAAATGTATTTACAAAATCAACAACTCCCCCCTTTGACACACTCTTCCATGTGACAACTTAGCTAAGTAGGGGAAACATGAACGTGGTAAGACTGGTAGCCCAGCCGGGCCCAGTCAGAGTTTCTGCACCTGGTCATATGTACATAGTCGTTTCCACTTCCTCAACTCAACAGGACCTACAGAGGATTGTAAGTCAGAGTTATCAGTGGGAGAGAAGAGGTTACTATCAGGAAGTAAAACCATCTGTAACACAGGGGCCTCCAAGAAGACAGCTGCTGCCTTAGCTGCCAAGTCAGCCATAGCATTACCTTTGGAGACAGGGTCAGAAGAGTTAGCATGAGCAAGGTACTTACAAACAGCAATTTCAGAAGGGAGCAAAATAGCTTTTAGCAAGTTATCAACAAGTTTTGAATGAGAGATCGCCTTACCAGAGGAGGTCAGGAAGCCGCGCTGTTTCCACAGAGTACCAAAATCATGTACCACACCAAAGGCATATCTGCTATCTGTATAGATTGTAGCAGACTGGCCTGTAGCTAATATGCAACGTCTAGTGAGTGCAAAGAGTTCTGCTGCTTGAGCAGAAAGGTGGGAGGGTAATTTAGCACTTTCCAGTGTGGTTGAGGCAGTAGTAACCGCATACGCAACCAATGGTTCTCCTTTCTCAGAACGCTGAGCAGAGCCATCTACAAACAGTTCCAAATGTGCATTTTGCAAAGGGACATCAGTTAAATCCGACCTTGGTTTAGAGACAAGCTCCAACAGTTCAGCACAGTCGTGCGGCTCTCCATCATCCTCGGTGGGCAACAAAGTAGCAGGATTTAACACAGTGCACCTCTTCAGGGTCACATGACACATTGTCAGAAGAACATTCTGATAATGGAGCAGTCGAGCTGGTGTTAGATGGGCCGTCTTTGCCTGTGAAATAAGAGCATGTACAGCATGAGGAACGTGTACAGTGAGTTCACACATGGCAACAATGTCTGCACAAGCCAACACAGCTTCAGTAGCAGCAGCCACAGCTCTCAAACAACAAACCAGACCTCTGGCCACACTGTCCAGCTGTTTGGAATAATACCCAACTGGGCGCTGCTTTCCTCCATGTTCCTGTGTTAAAACAGATGACATAAAACCATTTTTCTCACAAACAAAAAGGTTAAAAGGTTTAGAATGGTCAGGGAGCCCCAAACAGGGAGAAGTAGTCATGAGTTGTTTCCGTTTGGTCAGAGCAGTCAGTCCCTCTGGTGTCCACTTAATTTTGTCACTCATAGCCATTTTGTGGCCATAAATAAGGTCAGCAAGCGGCTGCACCACCTCAGCATAGTCAGGTAACCACGCCCTACCAGTAACCCTGCCATACCAGTCAATGACATCATGTGTCATTTAGTAACTGGCTCTGGGACAGAGAGAATAGCCTGTATCCTCTCTTTACCCAGCTGCCTGCCATTGGGAGAGATGTCATGACCCAAATACCTCACTGCCTGTGAAACCAACTGTAACTTCTTCTTTGAAACTTTGTAGCCATTCTCAGCGAGAAATATCAACAGAGCCCGAGTATCAGTTTCACAAGTTTCCACTGAGCTGGAGCACAACAACAAATCATCCACATACTGAATCAGAGTGCTGCCCTCAGGGGGTATAAAACCCTCCAGATTTTGTGCTAACTGCCCTCGTGGCCCCAATGGGTTTTGGCCATTGAGAAAACACGAGCAATATTGGGCACCTCATCATCAACATCCCATGCATAATACCAGTCACAACCCTCAGACATCAATTGCTCCCCCTCTTCCTCCTCTTCCTCATGAATAACAGTTAAACCGGTTCGGCTACATGTTATGTTGATGCCCAGTTTACACAGGAGGTCCCTGCCCATCAGATTGACAGGACAGTGGTCAGAGTAGAGAAATTGATGTTGACACTTCTCCTCACAAAAGGAGACAGGCAGAGGCATAGTTACCTGCTCTCTGAGTGGGAGGCCTGAAGCCCCTATAGTTTTGACTATTTCATTAGACATGGGAGGTTTTATCATAGCCTTGCAGTTAATGACAGACATAGCAGCCCCAGTATCAACAAGAAATATTAATGACTCGCCATTGACGCAAGCCTCCACTGTTGGCTCTACTCTCGGAAGGGTGTGACACTTTAAAAACAAATGCTCTTGTTGCTCTGAGGATTTTAGCACAACTGTCCCTGTCTTCTCATCATGTCAATACTCCTCCTCCTGTCCCTGTCCTGGATTGTACAGGGTCGTCTGTGCCGGCGGCCCCGTCTGCCAGGCTCCAGTTTGTCCTCTGCCTGGAGGGACTCCTTGTGGTCCCCACTGTTGCTGTTGCTGGACCCCGTGAGGTGGCCCGACCTGCCATTGCTTGGGAGGTGGCTGCCACGGCTGTTGTTGGAATGGGGCTGTCCATGCATGTGCTCCTTTTCCTCCTCTTCTTGCCCCCTCCTCTCGGGCCCCTCTTCTCGGTCCGCCCCTGTCTTTGTTCCTCTGTGGATTCGTTGGCTCAGAGCAGTCAGCAGCAAAATTACGCGGCTTCCCACAGTTGTAGCACCTGCGCACTCCACCCCCTCGTCCTGTCCCTGCTGGGGCTGCTCCCTGGTAAAACGTCATCTGGGCAGCCTGTAGTTTCTGTGTCTTTACTTTTTCTTCCTTTATTTTTTCTTCCTTCTGAGTACTCTGTTGTCTCTCAGCATGCTTGCAGTGCTGTACCACCGTTGCTAATGGCTCAGTCTCCCAACTGATGCAGGTAGTCCTCACAACTTTCTCCAGGCCCGGTGTCAGACCCCTTACCAGGGCGTCTTTCAGTAGATCCCCATATGCATGTTCGTTTGGTCTGATACCGCTGTGTAGCCTGAAACAGGTCTCAAGTCTCTTTCTGAAAGCCTCCAGGCCCTCATCTTT